>NW_028122213.1:0-61054 GCF_965194805.1 Balaenoptera borealis
GAAAGGACACAGGCACGCAAATCTACATTGCATAGTATTACAATAGCCAAGATATGGAAGTAACCAAAAAGTCCACCGACAGATGGGTGGACAAAGAAGAACTGCTACCTGTACAGATGGAATAGGAGCTAGTGAAAAAATGAAACAATGCCATTTGCAGCACCATAGATGAGTCGAGAAGTAATCAGTCAACTTGGAGTAAGTGAGAAAGCGAAAGACACATATCCTATCATATCACATATAGGTGTTACCTAAAAAATGATACAAAGATATTTCCACAGAGAAACACTATCATAGATTCATTAAAAAAACTTATGGTTCACCAAATGGAAAGGTGTGAGGATTGGATACATTACCATATTGAGGTTAACAGAGAGATACAAACACATGTGAAATATATAATCACCAAAGACCTACGCAATACCAAGAGAAGACTACTCAACATTGTGTCATAACCTACATGGGAAAAGGATCCGAAGAAGAATAGATATATGCATATGTGTGAAAGAACCACATCTTGCACACCTAGAACAAACAAACATTGTAATCAAGTTTGCTGTGATAAAAAATAAAAATTAAGTTCAAAATACCAACAAGAGGTAATGAGACATAAACTTAAAGGGCTTTTTCCTCGCACATTCCATTCTAATTTACCACCTAGAACACCACTTCCAGTAAGGCTCTGTTGCCCTAGTAACCAGATTTGGTAAAGGAGAAATGCTGCCGCCTTGTGGCCGATTCCCACAAGAGCAGCTTTTAACCCACTGCTAATGGTCACTTACCATTCACAAGGACTCAGAGCTGTAAAGACACCTGCCCTCAAAATTGTGCTGAGGTAGGGAATGGATAAAAAAAATTCAAAACAGGCAAAATTTTCAAGAAGATAGTATGAAGAGGTAAGTTTTACTCACTCTCTTTTTAAAGAAAGGAAAATGGATAAACGCTCCACCTCAGGAAGTATTAGACTCATGCAATCTAATCTACAAAATGTTTTCAACTCACACCAGTCGACTGACCATTGGCAAAAAGTCTACAAACAATAAATGCTGAAGGGGTTTTAGAGAACTGTGTACCCTCTAGCTGCTGGTGAGATGTAAAAGGGTTAAACGCTAATAATGAGAACAGAAAGGAGCTGCGTTGAAAACGAAAAATTGAGGTACCATTCAATCCAGCAGGCGCACCAATGGGCCTCTCACCTGAGAAGACCAGAATGAAGACCCGGGCTGCAAAAGTTGCACTGCAGCCTTATTCACAATAGACAAGACAGTGAAGCAACCAAAATGTCCATCAACAGATGAAAGGATAAAGAAGAAGTGGTCCATGTACACAATGAATACTAGCCATGGAAAACAATGAAACACTGCTCTTTGAGGCACCATAGATGATCTTGGAGATAATCACAGAACATGAGGTAAGTCGGAAAGCAAAAGTCCTATATCCTATGATATCACTTATAGGCGTTATCTAATAACTGACACAAATGAACATAATTCCACAGAGAAAGTCAATCACAGACTTATTAAAAAAAAACTATGCTTATCTAAAAGGAAAGGTGGGGGGAATGGATAAATGAAGATTAGCGTTACCATATGTATACAAATACATATTATATACATATATCAAAAAGACCGACCATATAGCAAGGAAGGTTTAGGGAACACTGTGTAATAATTTACACGGGAAGAGGATCTCTACATAAATAGGTATATAGAATATGTAGATGTACACCTTGGACAAGCAACATTCTAACCATTACCCCAATTGAAAAAATTAAAACAACGAACTAGGAGTAATGAGACATAAACTTATGGGGGGTTTTCCTGGCACATTCCATTCAAATTTACAACCTAGGCAAACGACTTCCAGAACGGCTGTGCTGCCCTAGTACCCAGATTTGGGAATGGAGAAATGCTGCATCCTTGTGGCCGTTTCCCACAACAGCAGTTTTAAACCCACTGCAAAAGGTCACTAAATATTCACCAATTGCAGGTCTGTAAATGACACCTGCCCTCCAAAAAATACTGAGGTCGAAAATCAACCCAAAAATTCTAGAGTGCAACCTTCCAAAAAGAAAATTTGAAGAGGTATATTATACTCACACTTTTTTTCTTTTTTCTTTTAACAGAAAACAAAAAGGCGTGGAAAAATGATGAATTGTAGGAATTTTTACAGACATGTAAACCCAAATTACAAAAACCTATCAGCTCACACCAGTCAGAATGGCCATCAACAAAAATGCTGCCAAAAATAAATGCTGACGTGATTGTGGAGCAATGCGTACCCTCGATTCTAAGGGGGACGTGGTAAGAGCCACAAATGAAAGCACAATTGAGGTGCCTTGAAAAGGTAAACGTTGAGCTACCATACCAGTCAATCAATCATAACCACTGCTGGGTCTATCACCTGAGAAAATGAAAATCAAAAATCACAGCCTGGCAATCCTGCACTCCAGCAATATTTACCATAGGCAACACTTGGAAGCAACGAAAATGTCCATCAACAGAGGAATGCACCAAGAAGAAGTGGTCCATGTACACAATGGAATATTAGCCTTGGAAAACTTTGAAGCACTACTCTTTGGGGCACCATAGATGAGCCTGGAGATAATCACAAAACATGAAGTAGGTCGGAAAGCAAAAGACCTATAGCCTATATTATCACTTATGGCATTACCTAATAACTGACACAGATGAACATATTTCCAAAGAGAAAGACACTCACAGGCTTAGAAAACAAAACAAACTATGCTCATCTAAAAGGAAAGGAGGGGGGAAATTGAGAAATGAGGATTAGTGTTACTATACATATACAAATACATATTATATACATGTATCAAAAAGACCGAACATATAGCAAGGGAGGTCGACGGAACACTGTAATATTTTACATGGGAAGAGGATCTGTACATTAATAGACATACATAATGTACAAATGGACCAGATTGTGTACACCTAGGACAAACAATATTCTAAACTTTACCCAGATTAAAAAAAATTTTAAAAACCAAGAAGAAGTAATGAGACATAAACTTAAGGGGATTTCTCCTGGCAAATTCCATTCTAATTTACAACCTAGGACAATGACTTCCAGAAAGGCTCTGCTGCCCTAGGACCCAGCTTGGGGAATGGAGAAATGCTACCTCCTTGTGGCCGTTTCCCACAACAGCAGCTTTGAATCCCCTGCAAAAGGTCACTAAATTTTCACCAACTTGCAGTTCTGTAAATGGCACCTGCCCTCCAGAAAATTTCTGGGGTCAAAAATCGACCAAAAAATTCAAAAGAGGGCAACCTTCGAAGAAGACAGTTTCAAGAGCTCTATTGTACTCACGGTTTTTTCTTTTAAGAGAAAAGAAAAAGGCGTAGGAATATGATGAATTTAAAAAATTTTTAATGACATGCATACCCATATTACAAAAACCTATCAGCTCACAGCAGTCAGAATGGCCATTAGGAAAAATGCTGCCAAAAATAAACGGTGAAGGGAGTGTGGAGAAATGCGTACCCTCGGTTGTAGGGGGGGGGCATGTAAAGAGCCACTAATGAAAACACAAAGTAGGTGCTTTGAAAAGGGAAATATTGAGCTACCAGTCAATCAATCACAACCACTGCTTGGCCTATCACCTGAGAAAATGAGAATGAAAAAGTGACAGGCGGGCAAACCTGTACGCCAGCAATATTTACCATAGCCAGCACTTGGAAGCAATGAAAATGTCCATCAACCGAGGAATGCACCAAGAAGAAGTGGTCCACGTACACAATGGAATATTACTCTAATAATAAATATAAATTAAATTTAAAAACAAACAAAAGCAAGGAGACATCAACATTTGTGGGTTTACCCGGGCACATTGCACTCTAATTTATAACCGAAGAATACCACTGGCCGGTAGGTCTGTTTCCCTAGTACCAGCATGGAGAACGTAGAAAGGCTGCCGCTCTCTGGCCGTTACCTGCAAAAGCAGGTTTAAAGCCTGAGCTAATGGTCACTTCATATGAACAAGTACTGCAGGGCTGTAAATGAAACCTGCCCTCAAAATGTCTTGAGGGAGATAATGGCCAAAATATTTCAAATGGTGACACATACTTTAAGAAAACACTTTGAAGTAATAAGCTCTAATCACAGCTCGAAAAATAAAATGGACATGTCTTAACGCTCAACTTCAACGCATTATGAGACACATGCAAATTCAACCACAAAGAGGTATCAGCTCACACCACTCAGAATAACCATCAGCAAAAACTACAAAGAATAAATGCTGAAGGTGCTGGGAAGAAATACATACCCTCCACTTTAAGTGGGATGTAACCTGGAAAAAGCCACTAAGGAGAACAGAATAGAGCTGCCTATAAAAGGTAAACATTCAGCTACCATATGATCCAGCAGACCTATTCTTGGACCTATAAACTAAGAAGACAGAACTGAAAGGACACAGGCACGCAAATCTACATTGCATAGTATTACAATAGCCAAGATATGGAAGTAACCAAAAAGTCCACCGACAGATGGGTGGACAAAGAAGAACTGCTACCTGTACAGATGGAATAGGAGCTAGTGAAAAAATGAAACAATGCCATTTGCAGCACCATAGATGAGTCGAGAAGTAATCAGTCAACTTGGAGTAAGTGAGAAAGCGAAAGACACATATCCTATCATATCACATATAGGTGTTACCTAAAAAATGATACAAAGATATTTCCACAGAGAAACACTATCATAGATTCATTAAAAAAACTTATGGTTCACCAAATGGAAAGGTGTGAGGATTGGATACATTACCATATTGAGGTTAACAGAGAGATACAAACACATGTGAAATATATAATCACCAAAGACCTACGCAATACCAAGAGAAGACTACTCAACATTGTGTCATAACCTACATGGGAAAAGGATCCGAAGAAGAATAGATATATGCATATGTGTGAAAGAACCACATCTTGCACACCTAGAACAAACAAAACATTGTAATCAAGTTTGCTGTGATAAAAAATAAAAATTAAGTTCAAAATACCAACAAGAGGTAATGAGACATAAACTTAAAGGGCTTTTTCCTCGCACATTCCATTCTAATTTACCACCTAGAACACCACTTCCAGTAAGGCTCTGTTGCCCTAGTAACCAGATTTGGTAAAGGAGAAATGCTGCCGCCTTGTGGCCGATTCCCACAAGAGCAGCTTTTAACCCACTGCTAATGGTCACTTACCATTCACAAGGACTCAGAGCTGTAAAGACACCTGCCCTCAAAATTGTGCTGAGGTAGGGAATGGATAAAAAAAATTCAAAACAGGCAAAATTTTCAAGAAGATAGTATGAAGAGGTAAGTTTTACTCACTCTCTTTTTAAAGAAAGGAAAATGGATAAACGCTCCACCTCAGGAAGTATTAGACTCATGCAATCTAATCTACAAAATGTTTTCAACTCACACCAGTCGACTGACCATTGGCAAAAAGTCTACAAACAATAAATGCTGAAGGGGTTTTAGAGAACTGTGTACCCTCTAGCTGCTGGTGAGATGTAAAAGGGTTAAACGCTAATAATGAGAACAGAAAGGAGCTGCGTTGAAAACGAAAAATTGAGGTACCATTCAATCCAGCAGGCGCACCAATGGGCCTCTCACCTGAGAAGACCAGAATGAAGACCCGGGCTGCAAAAGTTGCACTGCAGCCTTATTCACAATAGACAAGACAGTGAAGCAACCAAAATGTCCATCAACAGATGAAAGGATAAAGAAGAAGTGGTCCATGTACACAATGAATACTAGCCATGGAAAACAATGAAACACTGCTCTTTGAGGCACCATAGATGATCTTGGAGATAATCACAGAACATGAGGTAAGTCGGAAAGCAAAAGTCCTATATCCTATGATATCACTTATAGGCGTTATCTAATAACTGACACAAATGAACATAATTCCACAGAGAAAGTCAATCACAGACTTATTAAAAAAAAACTATGCTTATCTAAAAGGAAAGGTGGGGGGAATGGATAAATGAAGATTAGCGTTACCATATGTATACAAATACATATTATATACATATATCAAAAAGACCGACCATATAGCAAGGAAGGTTTAGGGAACACTGTGTAATAATTTACACGGGAAGAGGATCTCTACATAAATAGGTATATAGAATATGTAGATGTACACCTTGGACAAGCAACATTCTAACCATTACCCCAATTGAAAAAATTAAAACAACGAACTAGGAGTAATGAGACATAAACTTATGGGGGGTTTTCCTGGCACATTCCATTCAAATTTACAACCTAGGCAAACGACTTCCAGAACGGCTGTGCTGCCCTAGTACCCAGATTTGGGAATGGAGAAATGCTGCATCCTTGTGGCCGTTTCCCACAACAGCAGTTTTAAACCCACTGCAAAAGGTCACTAAATATTCACCAATTGCAGGTCTGTAAATGACACCTGCCCTCCAAAAAATACTGAGGTCGAAAATCAACCCAAAAATTCTAGAGTGCAACCTTCCAAAAAGAAAATTTGAAGAGGTATATTATACTCACACTTTTTTTCTTTTTTCTTTTAACAGAAAACAAAAAGGCGTGGAAAAATGATGAATTGTAGGAATTTTTACAGACATGTAAACCCAAATTACAAAAACCTATCAGCTCACACCAGTCAGAATGGCCATCAACAAAAATGCTGCCAAAAATAAATGCTGACGTGATTGTGGAGCAATGCGTACCCTCGATTCTAAGGGGGACGTGGTAAGAGCCACAAATGAAAGCACAATTGAGGTGCCTTGAAAAGGTAAACGTTGAGCTACCATACCAGTCAATCAATCATAACCACTGCTGGGTCTATCACCTGAGAAAATGAAAATCAAAAATCACAGGCTGGCAATCCTGCACTCCAGCAATATTTACCATAGGCAACACTTGGAAGCAACGAAAATGTCCATCAACAGAGGAATGCACCAAGAAGAAGTGGTCCATGTACACAATGGAATATTAGCCTTGGAAAACTTTGAAGCACTACTCTTTGGGGCACCATAGATGAGCCTGGAGATAATCACAAAACATGAAGTAGGTCGGAAAGCAAAAGACCTATAGCCTATATTATCACTTATGGCATTACCTAATAACTGACACAGATGAACATATTTCCAAAGAGAAAGACACTCACAGGCTTAGAAAACAAACTATGCTCATCTAAAAGGAAAGGAGGGGGGAAATTGAGAATGAAGGTGAGTGTTACTATACATATACAAATACATATTATATACATGTATCAAAAAGACCGAACATATAGCAAGGGAGGTCGACGGAACACTGTAATATTTTACATGGGAAGAGGATCTGTACATTAATAGACATACATAATGTACAAATGGACCAGATTGTGTACACCTAGGACAAACAATATTCTAAACTTTACCCAGATTAAAAAAAATTTTAAAAACCAAGAAGAAGTAATGAGACATAAACTTAAGGGGATTTCTCCTGGCAAATTCCATTCTAATTTACAACCTAGGACAATGACTTCCAGAAAGGCTCTGCTGCCCTAGGACCCAGCTTGGGGAATGGAGAAATGCTACCTCCTTGTGGCCGTTTCCCACAACAGCAGCTTTGAATCCCCTGCAAAAGGTCACTAAATTTTCACCAACTTGCAGTTCTGTAAATGGCACCTGCCCTCCAGAAAATTTCTGGGGTCAAAAATCGACCAAAAAATTCAAAAGAGGGCAACCTTCGAAGAAGACAGTTTCAAGAGCTCTATTGTACTCACGGTTTTTTCTTTTAAGAGAAAAGAAAAAGGCGTAGGAATATGATGAATTTAAAAAATTTTTAATGACATGCATACCCATATTACAAAAACCTATCAGCTCACAGCAGTCAGAATGGCCATTAGGAAAAATGCTGCCAAAAATAAACGGTGAAGGGAGTGTGGAGAAATGCGTACCCTCGGTTGTAGGGGGGGGGCATGTAAAGAGCCACTAATGAAAACACAAAGTAGGTGCTTTGAAAAGGGAAATATTGAGCTACCAGTCAATCAATCACAACCACTGCTTGGCCTATCACCTGAGAAAATGAGAATGAAAAAGTGACAGGCGGGCAAACCTGTACGCCAGCAATATTTACCATAGCCAGCACTTGGAAGCAATGAAAATGTCCATCAACCGAGGAATGCACCAAGAAGAAGTGGTCCACGTACACAATGGAATATTACTCTAATAATAAATATAAATTAAATTTAAAAACAAACAAAAGCAAGGAGACATCAACATTTGTGGGTTTACCCGGGCACATTGCACTCTAATTTATAACCGAAGAATACCACTGGCCGGTAGGTCTGTTTCCCTAGTACCAGCATGGAGAACGTAGCAAGGCTGCCGCTCTCTGGCCGTTACCTGCAAAAGCAGGTTTAAAGCCTGAGCTAATGGTCACTTCATATGAACAAGTACTGCAGGGCTGTAAATGAAACCTGCCCTCAAAATGTCTTGAGGGAGATAATGGCCAAAATATTTCAAATGGTGACACATACTTTAAGAAAACACTTTGAAGTAATAAGCTCTAATCACAGCTCGAAAAATAAAATGGACATGTCTTAATGCTCAACTTCAACGCATTATGAGACACATGCAAATTCAACCACAAAGAGGTATCAGCTCACACCACTCAGAATAACCATCAGCAAAAACTACAAAGAATAAATGCTGAAGGTGCTGGGAAGAAATACATACCCTCCACTTTAAGTGGGATGTAACCTGGAAAAAGCCACTAAGGAGAACAGAATAGAGCTGCCTATAAAAGGTAAACATTCAGCTACCATATGATCCAGCAGACCTATTCTTGGACAAATAAACTAAGAAGACAGAACTGAAAGGACACAGGCACGCAAATCTACATTGCATAGTATTACAATAGCCAAGATATGGAAGTAACCAAAAAGTCCACCGACAGATGGGTGGACAAAGAAGAACTGCTACCTGTACAGATGGAATAGGAGCTAGTGAAAAAATGAAACAATGCCATTTGCAGCACCATAGATGAGTCGAGAAGTAATCAGTCAACTTGGAGTAAGTGAGAAAGCGAAAGACACATATCCTATCATATCACATATAGGTGTTACCTAAAAAATGATACAAAGATATTTCCACAGAGAAACACTATCATAGATTCATTAAAAAAACTTATGGTTCACCAAATGGAAAGGTGTGAGGATTGGATACATTACCATATTGAGGTTAACAGAGAGATACAAACACATGTGAAATATATAATCACCAAAGACCTACGCAATACCAAGAGAAGACTACTCAACATTGTGTCATAACCTACATGGGAAAAGGATCCGAAGAAGAATAGATATATGCATATGTGTGAAAGAACCACATCTTGCACACCTAGAACAAACAAAACATTGTAATCAAGTTTGCTGTGATAAAAAATAAAAATTAAGTTCAAAATACCAACAAGAGGTAATGAGACATAAACTTAAAGGGCTTTTTCCTCGCACATTCCATTCTAATTTACCACCTAGAACACCACTTCCAGTAAGGCTCTGTTGCCCTAGTAACCAGATTTGGTAAAGGAGAAATGCTGCCGCCTTGTGGCCGATTCCCACAAGAGCAGCTTTTAACCCACTGCTAATGGTCACTTACCATTCACAAGGACTCAGAGCTGTAAAGACACCTGCCCTCAAAATTGTGCTGAGGTAGGGAATGGATAAAAAAAATTCAAAACAGGCAAAATTTTCAAGAAGATAGTATGAAGAGGTAAGTTTTACTCACTCTCTTTTTAAAGAAAGGAAAATGGATAAACGCTCCACCTCAGGAAGTATTAGACTCATGCAATCTAATCTACAAAATGTTTTCAACTCACACCAGTCGACTGACCATTGGCAAAAAGTCTACAAACAATAAATGCTGAAGGGGTTTTAGAGAACTGTGTACCCTCTAGCTGCTGGTGAGATGTAAAAGGGTTAAACGCTAATAATGAGAACAGAAAGGAGCTGCGTTGAAAACGAAAAATTGAGGTACCATTCAATCCAGCAGGCGCACCAATGGGCCTCTCACCTGAGAAGACCAGAATGAAGACCCGGGCTGCAAAAGTTGCACTGCAGCCTTATTCACAATAGACAAGACAGTGAAGCAACCAAAATGTCCATCAACAGATGAAAGGATAAAGAAGAAGTGGTCCATGTACACAATGAATACTAGCCATGGAAAACAATGAAACACTGCTCTTTGAGGCACCATAGATGATCTTGGAGATAATCACAGAACATGAGGTAAGTCGGAAAGCAAAAGTCCTATATCCTATGATATCACTTATAGGCGTTATCTAATAACTGACACAAATGAACATAATTCCACAGAGAAAGTCAATCACAGACTTATTAAAAAAAAACTATGCTTATCTAAAAGGAAAGGTGGGGGGAATGGATAAATGAAGATTAGCGTTACCATATGTATACAAATACATATTATATACATATATCAAAAAGACCGACCATATAGCAAGGAAGGTTTAGGGAACACTGTGTAATAATTTACACGGGAAGAGGATCTCTACATAAATAGGTATATAGAATATGTAGATGTACACCTTGGACAAGCAACATTCTAACCATTACCCCAATTGAAAAAATTAAAACAACGAACTAGGAGTAATGAGACATAAACTTATGGGGGGTTTTCCTGGCACATTCCATTCAAATTTACAACCTAGGCAAACGACTTCCAGAACGGCTGTGCTGCCCTAGTACCCAGATTTGGGAATGGAGAAATGCTGCATCCTTGTGGCCGTTTCCCACAACAGCAGTTTTAAACCCACTGCAAAAGGTCACTAAATATTCACCAATTGCAGGTCTGTAAATGACACCTGCCCTCCAAAAAATACTGAGGTCGAAAATCAACCCAAAAATTCTAGAGTGCAACCTTCCAAAAAGAAAATTTGAAGAGGTATATTATACTCACACTTTTTTTCTTTTTTCTTTTAACAGAAAACAAAAAGGCGTGGAAAAATGATGAATTGTAGGAATTTTTACAGACATGTAAACCCAAATTACAAAAACCTATCAGCTCACACCAGTCAGAATGGCCATCAACAAAAATGCTGCCAAAAATAAATGCTGACGTGATTGTGGAGCAATGCGTACCCTCGATTCTAAGGGGGACGTGGTAAGAGCCACAAATGAAAGCACAATTGAGGTGCCTTGAAAAGGTAAACGTTGAGCTACCATACCAGTCAATCAATCATAACCACTGCTGGGTCTATCACCTGAGAAAATGAAAATCAAAAATCACAGGCTGGCAATCCTGCACTCCAGCAATATTTACCATAGGCAACACTTGGAAGCAACGAAAATGTCCATCAACAGAGGAATGCACCAAGAAGAAGTGGTCCATGTACACAATGGAATATTAGCCTTGGAAAACTTTGAAGCACTACTCTTTGGGGCACCATAGATGAGCCTGGAGATAATCACAAAACATGAAGTAGGTCGGAAAGCAAAAGACCTATAGCCTATATTATCACTTATGGCATTACCTAATAACTGACACAGATGAACATATTTCCAAAGAGAAAGACACTCACAGGCTTAGAAAACAAACTATGCTCATCTAAAAGGAAAGGAGGGGGGAAATTGAGAATGAAGGTGAGTGTTACTATACATATACAAATACATATTATATACATGTATCAAAAAGACCGAACATATAGCAAGGGAGGTCGACGGAACACTGTAATATTTTACATGGGAAGAGGATCTGTACATTAATAGACATACATAATGTACAAATGGACCAGATTGTGTACACCTAGGACAAACAATATTCTAAACTTTACCCAGATTAAAAAAAATTTTAAAAACCAAGAAGAAGTAATGAGACATAAACTTAAGGGGATTTCTCCTGGCAAATTCCATTCTAATTTACAACCTAGGACAATGACTTCCAGAAAGGCTCTGCTGCCCTAGGACCCAGCTTGGGGAATGGAGAAATGCTACCTCCTTGTGGCCATTTCCCACAACAGCAGCTTTGAATCCCCTGCAAAAGGTCACTAAATTTTCACCAACTTGCAGTTCTGTAAATGGCACCTGCCCTCCAGAAAATTTCTGGGGTCAAAAATCGACCAAAAAATTCAAAAGAGGGCAACCTTCGAAGAAGACAGTTTCAAGAGCTATATTGTACTCACGGTTTTTTCTTTTAAGAGAAAAGAAAAAGGCGTAGGAATATGATGAATTTAAAAAATTTTTAATGACATGCATACCCATATTACAAAAACCTATCAGCTCACAGCAGTCAGAATGGCCATTAGGAAAAATGCTGCCAAAAATAAACGGTGAAGGGAGTGTGGAGAAATGCGTACCCTCGGTTGTAAGGGGGGGGCATGTAAAGAGCCACTAATGAAAACACAATGTAGGTGCTTTGAAAAGGGAAATATTGAGCTACCAGTCAATCAATCACAACCACTGCTTGGCCTATCACCTGAGAAAATGAGAATGAAAAAGTGACAGGCGGGCAAACCTGTACGCCAGCAATATTTACCATAGCCAGCACTTGGAAGCAATGAAAATGTCCATCAACCGAGGAATGCACCAAGAAGAAGTGGTCCACGTACACAATGGAATATTACTCTAATAATAAATATAAATTAAATTTAAAAACAAACAAAAGCAAGGAGACATCAACATTTGTGGGTTTACCCGGGCACATTGCACTCTAATTTATAACCGAAGAATACCACTGGCCGGTAGGTCTGTTTCCCTAGTACCAGCATGGAGAACGTAGCAAGGCTGCCGCTCTCTGGCCGTTACCTGCAAAAGCAGGTTTAAAGCCTGAGCTAATGGTCACTTCATATGAACAAGTACTGCAGGGCTGTAAATGAAACCTGCCCTCAAAATGTCTTGAGGGAGATAATGGCCAAAATATTTCAAATGGTGACACATACTTTAAGAAAACACTTTGAAGTAATAAGCTCTAATCACAGCTCGAAAAATAAAATGGACATGTCTTAACGCTCAATTTCAACGCATTATGAGACACATGCAAATTCAACCACAAAGAGGTATCAGCTCACACCACTCAGAATAACCATCAGCAAAAACTACAAAGAATAAATGCTGAAGGTGCTGGGAAGAAATACATACCCTCCACTTTAAGTGGGATGTAACCTGGAAAAAGCCACTAAGGAGAACAGAATAGAGCTGCCTATAAAAGGTAAACATTCAGCTACCATATGATCCAGCAGACCTATTCTTGGACCTATAAACTAAGAAGACAGAACTGAAAGGACACAGGCACGCAAATCTACATTGCATAGTATTACAATAGCCAAGATATGGAAGTAACCAAAAAGTCCACCGACAGATGGGTGGACAAAGAAGAACTGCTACCTGTACAGATGGAATAGGAGCTAGTGAAAAAATGAAACAATGCCATTTGCAGCACCATAGATGAGTCGAGAAGTAATCAGTCAACTTGGAGTAAGTGAGAAAGCGAAAGACACATATCCTATCATATCACATATAGGTGTTACCTAAAAAATGATACAAAGATATTTCCACAGAGAAACACTATCATAGATTCATTAAAAAAACTTATGGTTCACCAAATGGAAAGGTGTGAGGATTGGATACATTACCATATTGAGGTTAACAGAGAGATACAAACACATGTGAAATATATAATCACCAAAGACCTACGCAATACCAAGAGAAGACTACTCAACATTGTGTCATAACCTACATGGGAAAAGGATCCGAAGAAGAATAGATATATGCATATGTGTGAAAGAACCACATCTTGCACACCTAGAACAAACAAAACATTGTAATCAAGTTTGCTGTGATAAAAAATAAAAATTAAGTTCAAAATACCAACAAGAGGTAATGAGACATAAACTTAAAGGGCTTTTTCCTCGCACATTCCATTCTAATTTACCACCTAGAACACCACTTCCAGTAAGGCTCTGTTGCCCTAGTAACCAGATTTGGTAAAGGAGAAATGCTGCCGCCTTGTGGCCGATTCCCACAAGAGCAGCTTTTAACCCACTGCTAATGGTCACTTACCATTCACAAGGACTCAGAGCTGTAAAGACACCTGCCCTCAAAATTGTGCTGAGGTAGGGAATGGATAAAAAAAATTCAAAACAGGCAAAATTTTCAAGAAGATAGTATGAAGAGGTAAGTTTTACTCACTCTCTTTTTAAAGAAAGGAAAATGGATAAACGCTCCACCTCAGGAAGTATTAGACTCATGCAATCTAATCTACAAAATGTTTTCAACTCACACCAGTCGACTGACCATTGGCAAAAAGTCTACAAACAATAAATGCTGAAGGGGTTTTAGAGAACTGTGTACCCTCTAGCTGCTGGTGAGATGTAAAAGGGTTAAACGCTAATAATGAGAACAGAAAGGAGCTGCGTTGAAAACGAAAAATTGAGGTACCATTCAATCCAGCAGGCGCACCAATGGGCCTCTCACCTGAGAAGACCAGAATGAAGACCCGGGCTGCAAAAGTTGCACTGCAGCCTTATTCACAATAGACAAGACAGTGAAGCAACCAAAATGTCCATCAACAGATGAAAGGATAAAGAAGAAGTGGTCCATGTACACAATGAATACTAGCCATGGAAAACAATGAAACACTGCTCTTTGAGGCACCATAGATGATCTTGGAGATAATCACAGAACATGAGGTAAGTCGGAAAGCAAAAGTCCTATATCCTATGATATCACTTATAGGCGTTATCTAATAACTGACACAAATGAACATAATTCCACAGAGAAAGTCAATCACAGACTTATTAAAAAAAAACTATGCTTATCTAAAAGGAAAGGTGGGGGGAATGGATAAATGAAGATTAGCGTTACCATATGTATACAAATACATATTATATACATATATCAAAAAGACCGACCATATAGCAAGGAAGGTTTAGGGAACACTGTGTAATAATTTACATGGGAAGAGGATCTCTACATAAATAGGTATATAGAATATGTAGATGTACACCTTGGACAAGCAACATTCTAACCATTACCCCAATTGAAAAAATTAAAACAACGAACTAGGAGTAATGAGACATAAACTTATGGGGGGTTTTCCTGGCACATTCCATTCAAATTTACAACCTAGGCAAACGACTTCCAGAACGGCTGTGCTGCCCTAGTACCCAGATTTGGGAATGGAGAAATGCTGCATCCTTGTGGCCGTTTCCCACAACAGCAGTTTTAAACCCACTGCAAAAGGTCACTAAATATTCACCAATTGCAGGTCTGTAAATGACACCTGCCCTCCAAAAAATACTGAGGTCGAAAATCAACCCAAAAATTCTAGAGTGCAACCTTCCAAAAAGAAAATTTGAAGAGGTATATTATACTCACACTTTTTTTCTTTTTTCTTTTAACAGAAAACAAAAAGGCGTGGAAAAATGATGAATTGTAGGAATTTTTACAGACATGTAAACCCAAATTACAAAAACCTATCAGCTCACACCAGTCAGAATGGCCATCAACAAAAATGCTGCCAAAAATAAATGCTGACGTGATTGTGGAGCAATGCGTACCCTCGATTCTAAGGGGGACGTGGTAAGAGCCACAAATGAAAGCACAATTGAGGTGCCTTGAAAAGGTAAACGTTGAGCTACCATACCAGTCAATCAATCATAACCACTGCTGGGTCTATCACCTGAGAAAATGAAAATCAAAAATCACAGCCTGGCAATCCTGCACTCCAGCAATATTTACCATAGGCAACACTTGGAAGCAACGAAAATGTCCATCAACAGAGGAATGCACCAAGAAGAAGTGGTCCATGTACACAATGGAATATTAGCCTTGGAAAACTTTGAAGCACTACTCTTTGGGGCACCATAGATGAGCCTGGAGATAATCACAAAACATGAAGTAGGTCGGAAAGCAAAAGACCTATAGCCTATATTATCACTTATGGCATTACCTAATAACTGACACAGATGAACATATTTCCAAAGAGAAAGACACTCACAGGCTTAGAAAACAAAACAAACTATGCTCATCTAAAAGGAAAGGAGGGGGGAAATTGAGAAATGAGGATTAGTGTTACTATACATATACAAATACATATTATATACATGTATCAAAAAGACCGAACATATAGCAAGGGAGGTCGACGGAACACTGTAATATTTTACATGGGAAGAGGATCTGTACATTAATAGACATACATAATGTACAAATGGACCAGATTGTGTACACCTAGGACAAACAATATTCTAAACTTTACCCAGATTAAAAAAAATTTTAAAAACCAAGAAGAAGTAATGAGACATAAACTTAAGGGGATTTCTCCTGGCAAATTCCATTCTAATTTACAACCTAGGACAATGACTTCCAGAAAGGCTCTGCTGCCCTAGGACCCAGCTTGGGGAATGGAGAAATGCTACCTCCTTGTGGCCATTTCCCACAACAGCAGCTTTGAATCCCCTGCAAAAGGTCACTAAATTTTCACCAACTTGCAGTTCTGTAAATGGCACCTGCCCTCCAGAAAATTTCTGGGGTCAAAAATCGACCAAAAAATTCAAAAGAGGGCAACCTTCGAAGAAGACAGTTTCAAGAGCTATATTGTACTCACGGTTTTTTCTTTTAAGAGAAAAGAAAAAGGCGTAGGAATATGATGAATTTAAAAAATTTTTAATGACATGCATACCCATATTACAAAAACCTATCAGCTCACAGCAGTCAGAATGGCCATTAGGAAAAATGCTGCCAAAAATAAACGGTGAAGGGAGTGTGGAGAAATGCGTACCCTCGGTTGTAAGGGGGGGGCATGTAAAGAGCCACTAATGAAAACACAATGTAGGTGCTTTGAAAAGGGAAATATTGAGCTACCAGTCAATCAATCACAACCACTGCTTGGCCTATCACCTGAGAAAATGAGAATGAAAAAGTGACAGGCGGGCAAACCTGTACGCCAGCAATATTTACCATAGCCAGCACTTGGAAGCAATGAAAATGTCCATCAACCGAGGAATGCACCAAGAAGAAGTGGTCCACGTACACAATGGAATATTACTCTAATAATAAATATAAATTAAATTTAAAAACAAACAAAAGCAAGGAGACATCAACATTTGTGGGTTTACCCGGGCACATTGCACTCTAATTTATAACCGAAGAATACCACTGGCCGGTAGGTCTGTTTCCCTAGTACCAGCATGGAGAACGTAGAAAGGCTGCCGCTCTCTGGCCGTTACCTGCAAAAGCAGGTTTAAAGCCTGAGCTAATGGTCACTTCATATGAACAAGTACTGCAGGGCTGTAAATGAAACCTGCCCTCAAAATGTCTTGAGGGAGATAATGGCCAAAATATTTCAAATGGTGACACATACTTTAAGAAAACACTTTGAAGTAATAAGCTCTAATCACAGCTCGAAAAATAAAATGGACATGTCTTAACGCTCAATTTCAACGCATTATGAGACACATGCAAATTCAACCACAAAGAGGTATCAGCTCACACCACTCAGAATAACCATCAGCAAAAACTACAAAGAATAAATGCTGAAGGTGCTGGGAAGAAATACATACCCTCCACTTTAAGTGGGATGTAACCTGGAAAAAGCCACTAAGGAGAACAGAATAGAGCTGCCTATAAAAGGTAAACATTCAGCTACCATATGATCCAGCAGACCTATTCTTGGACCTATAAACTAAGAAGACAGAACTGAAAGGACACAGGCACGCAAATCTACATTGCATAGTATTACAATAGCCAAGATATGGAAGTAACCAAAAAGTCCACCGACAGATGGGTGGACAAAGAAGAACTGCTACCTGTACAGATGGAATAGGAGCTAGTGAAAAAATGAAACAATGCCATTTGCAGCACCATAGATGAGTCGAGAAGTAATCAGTCAACTTGGAGTAAGTGAGAAAGCGAAAGACACATATCCTATCATATCACATATAGGTGTTACCTAAAAAATGATACAAAGATATTTCCACAGAGAAACACTATCATAGATTCATTAAAAAAACTTATGGTTCACCAAATGGAAAGGTGTGAGGATTGGATACATTACCATATTGAGGTTAACAGAGAGATACAAACACATGTGAAATATATAATCACCAAAGACCTACGCAATACCAAGAGAAGACTACTCAACATTGTGTCATAACCTACATGGGAAAAGGATCCGAAGAAGAATAGATATATGCATATGTGTGAAAGAACCACATCTTGCACACCTAGAACAAACAAAACATTGTAATCAAGTTTGCTGTGATAAAAAATAAAAATTAAGTTCAAAATACCAACAAGAGGTAATGAGACATAAACTTAAAGGGCTTTTTCCTCGCACATTCCATTCTAATTTACCACCTAGAACACCACTTCCAGTAAGGCTCTGTTGCCCTAGTAACCAGATTTGGTAAAGGAGAAATGCTGCCGCCTTGTGGCCGATTCCCACAAGAGCAGCTTTTAACCCACTGCTAATGGTCACTTACCATTCACAAGGACTCAGAGCTGTAAAGACACCTGCCCTCAAAATTGTGCTGAGGTAGGGAATGGATAAAAAAAATTCAAAACAGGCCAAATTTTCAAGAAGATAGTATGAAGAGGTAAGTTTTACTCACTCTCTTTTTAAAGAAAGGAAAATGGATAAACGCTCCACCTCCGGAAGTATTAGACTCATGCAATCTAATCTACAAAATGTTTTCAACTCACACCAGTCGACTGACCATTGGCAAAAAGTCTACAAACAATAAATGCTGAAGGGGTTTTAGAGAACTGTGTACCCTCTAGCTGCTGGTGAGATGTAAAAGGGTTAAACGCTAATAATGAGAACAGAAAGGAGCTGCGTTGAAAACGAAAAATTGAGGTACCATTCAATCCAGCAGGCGCACCAATGGGCCTCTCACCTGAGAAGACCAGAATGAAGACCCGGGCTGCAAAAGTTGCACTGCAGCCTTATTCACAATAGACAAGACAGTGAAGCAACCAAAATGTCCATCAACAGATGAAAGGATAAAGAAGAAGTGGTCCATGTACACAATGAATACTAGCCATGGAAAACAATGAAACACTGCTCTTTGAGGCACCATAGATGATCTTGGAGATAATCACAGAACATGAGGTAAGTCGGAAAGCAAAAGTCCTATATCCTATGATATCACTTATAGGCGTTATCTAATAACTGACACAAATGAACATAATTCCACAGAGAAAGTCAATCACAGACTTATTAAAAAAAAACTATGCTTATCTAAAAGGAAAGGTGGGGGGAATGGATAAATGAAGATTAGCGTTACCATATGTATACAAATACATATTATATACATATATCAAAAAGACCGACCATATAGCAAGGAAGGTTTAGGGAACACTGTGTAATAATTTACACGGGAAGAGGATCTCTACATAAATAGGTATATAGAATATGTAGATGTACACCTTGGACAAGCAACATTCTAACCATTACCCCAATTGAAAAAATTAAAACAACGAACTAGGAGTAATGAGACATAAACTTATGGGGGGTTTTCCTGGCACATTCCATTCAAATTTACAACCTAGGCAAACGACTTCCAGAACGGCTGTGCTGCCCTAGTACCCAGATTTGGGAATGGAGAAATGCTGCATCCTTGTGGCCGTTTCCCACAACAGCAGTTTTAAACCCACTGCAAAAGGTCACTAAATATTCACCAATTGCAGGTCTGTAAATGACACCTGCCCTCCAAAAAATACTGAGGTCGAAAATCAACCCAAAAATTCTAGAGTGCAACCTTCCAAAAAGAAAATTTGAAGAGGTATATTATACTCACACTTTTTTTCTTTTTTCTTTTAACAGAAAACAAAAAGGCGTGGAAAAATGATGAATTGTAGGAATTTTTACAGACATGTAAACCCAAATTACAAAAACCTATCAGCTCACACCAGTCAGAATGGCCATCAACAAAAATGCTGCCAAAAATAAATGCTGACGTGATTGTGGAGCAATGCGTACCCTCGATTCTAAGGGGGACGTGGTAAGAGCCACAAATGAAAGCACAATTGAGGTGCCTTGAAAAGGTAAACGTTGAGCTACCATACCAGTCAATCAATCATAACCACTGCTGGGTCTATCACCTGAGAAAATGAAAATCAAAAATCACAGGCTGGCAATCCTGCACTCCAGCAATATTTACCATAGGCAACACTTGGAAGCAACGAAAATGTCCATCAACAGAGGAATGCACCAAGAAGAAGTGGTCCATGTACACAATGGAATATTAGCCTTGGAAAACTTTGAAGCACTACTCTTTGGGGCACCATAGATGAGCCTGGAGATAATCACAAAACATGAAGTAGGTCGGAAAGCAAAAGACCTATAGCCTATATTATCACTTATGGCATTACCTAATAACTGACACAGATGAACATATTTCCAAAGAGAAAGACACTCACAGGCTTAGAAAACAAAACAAACTATGCTCATCTAAAAGGAAAGGAGGGGGGAAATTGAGAATGAAGGTGAGTGTTACTATACATATACAAATACATATTATATACATGTATCAAAAAGACCGAACATATAGCAAGGGAGGTCGACGGAACACTGTAATATTTTACATGGGAAGAGGATCTGTACATTAATAGACATACATAATGTACAAATGGACCAGATTGTGTACACCTAGGACAAACAATATTCTAAACTTTACCCAGATTAAAAAAAATTTTAAAAACCAAGAAGAAGTAATGAGACATAAACTTAAGGGGATTTCTCCTGGCAAATTCCATTCTAATTTACAACCTAGGACAATGACTTCCAGAAAGGCTCTGCTGCCCTAGGACCCAGCTTGGGGAATGGAGAAATGCTACCTCCTTGTGGCCGTTTCCCACAACAGCAGCTTTGAATCCCCTGCAAAAGGTCACTAAATTTTCACCAACTTGCAGTTCTGTAAATGGCACCTGCCCTCCAGAAAATTTCTGGGGTCAAAAATCGACCAAAAAATTCAAAAGAGGGCAACCTTCGAAGAAGACAGTTTCAAGAGCTCTATTGTACTCACGGTTTTTTCTTTTAAGAGAAAAGAAAAAGGCGTAGGAATATGATGAATTTAAAAAATTTTTAATGACATGCATACCCATATTACAAAAACCTATCAGCTCACAGCAGTCAGAATGGCCATTAGGAAAAATGCTGCCAAAAATAAACGGTGAAGGGAGTGTGGAGAAATGCGTACCCTCGGTTGTAGGGGGGGGGCATGTAAAGAGCCACTAATGAAAACACAAAGTAGGTGCTTTGAAAAGGGAAATATTGAGCTACCAGTCAATCAATCACAACCACTGCTTGGCCTATCACCTGAGAAAATGAGAATGAAAAAGTGACAGGCGGGCAAACCTGTACGCCAGCAATATTTACCATAGCCAGCACTTGGAAGCAATGAAAATGTCCATCAACCGAGGAATGCACCAAGAAGAAGTGGTCCACGTACACAATGGAATATTACTCTAATAATAAATATAAATTAAATTTAAAAACAAACAAAAGCAAGGAGACATCAACATTTGTGGGTTTACCCGGGCACATTGCACTCTAATTTATAACCGAAGAATACCACTGGCCGGTAGGTCTGTTTCCCTAGTACCAGCATGGAGAACGTAGCAAGGCTGCCGCTCTCTGGCCATTACCTGCAAAAGCAGGTTTAAAGCCTGAGCTAATGGTCACTTCATATGAACAAGTACTGCAGGGCTGTAAATGAAACCTGCCCTCAAAATGTCTTGAGGGAGATAATGGCCAAAATATTTCAAATGGTGACACATACTTTAAGAAAACACTTTGAAGTAATAAGCTCTAATCACAGCTCGAAAAATAAAATGGACATGTCTTAACGCTCAATTTCAACGCATTATGAGACACATGCAAATTCAACCACAAAGAGGTATCAGCTCACACCACTCAGAATAACCATCAGCAAAAACTACAAAGAATAAATGCTGAAGGTGCTGGGAAGAAATACATACCCTCCACTTTAAGTGGGATGTAACCTGGAAAAAGCCACTAAGGAGAACAGAATAGAGCTGCCTATAAAAGGTAAACATTCAGCTACCATATGATCCAGCAGACCTATTCTTGGACCTATAAACTAAGAAGACAGAACTGAAAGGACACAGGCACGCAAATCTACATTGCATAGTATTACAATAGCCAAGATATGGAAGTAACCAAAAAGTCCACCGACAGATGGGTGGACAAAGAAGAACTGCTACCTGTACAGATGGAATAGGAGCTAGTGAAAAAATGAAACAATGCCATTTGCAGCACCATAGATGAGTCGAGAAGTAATCAGTCAACTTGGAGTAAGTGAGAAAGCGAAAGACACATATCCTATCATATCACATATAGGTGTTACCTAAAAAATGATACAAAGATATTTCCACAGAGAAACACTATCATAGATTCATTAAAAAAACTTATGGTTCACCAAATGGAAAGGTGTGAGGATTGGATACATTACCATATTGAGGTTAACAGAGAGATACAAACACATGTGAAATATATAATCACCAAAGACCTACGCAATACCAAGAGAAGACTACTCAACATTGTGTCATAACCTACATGGGAAAAGGATCCGAAGAAGAATAGATATATGCATATGTGTGAAAGAACCACATCTTGCACACCTAGAACAAACAAAACATTGTAATCAAGTTTGCTGTGATAAAAAATAAAAATTAAGTTCAAAATACCAACAAGAGGTAATGAGACATAAACTTAAAGGGCTTTTTCCTCGCACATTCCATTCTAATTTACCACCTAGAACACCACTTCCAGTAAGGCTCTGTTGCCCTAGTAACCAGATTTGGTAAAGGAGAAATGCTGCCGCCTTGTGGCCGATTCCCACAAGAGCAGCTTTTAACCCACTGCTAATGGTCACTTACCATTCACAAGGACTCAGAGCTGTAAAGACACCTGCCCTCAAAATTGTGCTGAGGTAGGGAATGGATAAAAAAAATTCAAAACAGGCAAAATTTTCAAGAAGATAGTATGAAGAGGTAAGTTTTACTCACTCTCTTTTTAAAGAAAGGAAAATGGATAAACGCTCCACCTCAGGAAGTATTAGACTCATGCAATCTAATCTACAAAATGTTTTCAACTCACACCAGTCGACTGACCATTGGCAAAAAGTCTACAAACAATAAATGCTGAAGGGGTTTTAGAGAACTGTGTACCCTCTAGCTGCTGGTGAGATGTAAAAGGGTTAAACGCTAATAATGAGAACAGAAAGGAGCTGCGTTGAAAACGAAAAATTGAGGTACCATTCAATCCAGCAGGCGCACCAATGGGCCTCTCACCTGAGAAGACCAGAATGAAGACCCGGGCTGCAAAAGTTGCACTGCAGCCTTATTCACAATAGACAAGACAGTGAAGCAACCAAAATGTCCATCAACAGATGAAAGGATAAAGAAGAAGTGGTCCATGTACACAATGAATACTAGCCATGGAAAACAATGAAACACTGCTCTTTGAGGCACCATAGATGATCTTGGAGATAATCACAGAACATGAGGTAAGTCGGAAAGCAAAAGTCCTATATCCTATGATATCACTTATAGGCGTTATCTAATAACTGACACAAATGAACATAATTCCACAGAGAAAGTCAATCACAGACTTATTAAAAAAAAACTATGCTTATCTAAAAGGAAAGGTGGGGGGAATGGATAAATGAAGATTAGCGTTACCATATGTATACAAATACATATTATATACATATATCAAAAAGACCGACCATATAGCAAGGAAGGTTTAGGGAACACTGTGTAATAATTTACACGGGAAGAGGATCTCTACATAAATAGGTATATAGAATATGTAGATGTACACCTTGGACAAGCAACATTCTAACCATTACCCCAATTGAAAAAATTAAAACAACGAACTAGGAGTAATGAGACATAAACTTATGGGGGGTTTTCCTGGCACATTCCATTCAAATTTACAACCTAGGCAAACGACTTCCAGAACGGCTGTGCTGCCCTAGTACCCAGATTTGGGAATGGAGAAATGCTGCATCCTTGTGGCCGTTTCCCACAACAGCAGTTTTAAACCCACTGCAAAAGGTCACTAAATATTCACCAATTGCAGGTCTGTAAATGACACCTGCCCTCCAAAAAATACTGAGGTCGAAAATCAACCCAAAAATTCTAGAGTGCAACCTTCCAAAAAGAAAATTTGAAGAGGTATATTATACTCACACTTTTTTTCTTTTTTCTTTTAACAGAAAACAAAAAGGCGTGGAAAAATGATGAATTGTAGGAATTTTTACAGACATGTAAACCCAAATTACAAAAACCTATCAGCTCACACCAGTCAGAATGGCCATCAACAAAAATGCTGCCAAAAATAAATGCTGACGTGATTGTGGAGCAATGCGTACCCTCGATTCTAAGGGGGACGTGGTAAGAGCCACAAATGAAAGCACAATTGAGGTGCCTTGAAAAGGTAAACGTTGAGCTACCATACCAGTCAATCAATCATAACCACTGCTGGGTCTATCACCTGAGAAAATGAAAATCAAAAATCACAGGCTGGCAATCCTGCACTCCAGCAATATTTACCATAGGCAACACTTGGAAGCAACGAAAATGTCCATCAACAGAGGAATGCACCAAGAAGAAGTGGTCCATGTACACAATGGAATATTAGCCTTGGAAAACTTTGAAGCACTACTCTTTGGGGCACCATAGATGAGCCTGGAGATAATCACAAAACATGAAGTAGGTCGGAAAGCAAAAGACCTATAGCCTATATTATCACTTATGGCATTACCTAATAACTGACACAGATGAACATATTTCCAAAGAGAAAGACACTCACAGGCTTAGAAAACAAAACAAACTATGCTCATCTAAAAGGAAAGGAGGGGGGAAATTGAGAAATGAGGATTAGTGTTACTATACATATACAAATACATATTATATACATGTATCAAAAAGACCGAACATATAGCAAGGGAGGTCGACGGAACACTGTAATATTTTACATGGGAAGAGGATCTGTACATTAATAGACATACATAATGTACAAATGAACCAGATTGTGTACACCTAGGACAAACAATATTCTAAACTTTACCCAGATTAAAAAAAAATTTAAAAACCAAGAAGAAGTAATGAGACATAAACTTAAGGGGATTTCTCCTGGCAAATTCCATTCTAATTTACAACCTAGGACAATGACTTCCAGAAAGGCTCTGCTGCCCTAGGACCCAGCTTGGGGAATGGAGAAATGCTACCTCCTTGTGGCCGTTTCCCACAACAGCAGCTTTGAATCCCCTGCAAAAGGTCACTAAATTTTCACCAACTTGCAGTTCTGTAAATGGCACCTGCCCTCCAGAAAATTTCTGGGGTCAAAAATCGACCAAAAAATTCAAAAGAGGGCAACCTTCGAAGAAGACAGTTTCAAGAGCTATATTGTACTCACGGTTTTTTCTTTTAAGAGAAAAGAAAAAGGCGTAGGAATATGATGAATTTAAAAAATTTTTAATGACATGCATACCCATATTACAAAAACCTATCAGCTCACAGCAGTCAGAATGGCCATTAGGAAAAATGCTGCCAAAAATAAACGGTGAAGGGAGTGTGGAGAAATGCGTACCCTCGGTTGTAAGGGGGGGGCATGTAAAGAGCCACTAATGAAAACACAATGTAGGTGCTTTGAAAAGGGAAATATTGAGCTACCAGTCAATCAATCACAACCACTGCTTGGCCTATCACCTGAGAAAATGAGAATGAAAAAGTGACAGGCGGGCAAACCTGTACGCCAGCAATATTTACCATAGCCAGCACTTGGAAGCAATGAAAATGTCCATCAACCGAGGAATGCACCAAGAAGAAGTGGTCCACGTACACAATGGAATATTACTCTAATAATAAATATAAATTAAATTTAAAAACAAACAAAAGCAAGGAGACATCAACATTTGTGGGTTTACCCGGGCACATTGCACTCTAATTTATAACCGAAGAATACCACTGGCCGGTAGGTCTGTTTCCCTAGTACCAGCATGGAGAACGTAGCAAGGCTGCCGCTCTCTGGCCGTTACCTGCAAAAGCAGGTTTAAAGCCTGAGCTAATGGTCACTTCATATGAACAAGTACTGCAGGGCTGTAAATGAAACCTGCCCTCAAAATGTCTTGAGGGAGATAATGGCCAAAATATTTCAAATGGTGACACATACTTTAAGAAAACACTTTGAAGTAATAAGCTCTAATCACAGCTCGAAAAATAAAATGGACATGTCTTAACGCTCAATTTCAACGCATTATGAGACACATGCAAATTCAACCACAAAGAGGTATCAGCTCACACCACTCAGAATAACCATCAGCAAAAACTACAAAGAATAAATGCTGAAGGTGCTGGGAAGAAATACATACCCTCCACTTTAAGTGGGATGTAACCTGGAAAAAGCCACTAAGGAGAACAGAATAGAGCTGCCTATAAAAGGTAAACATTCAGCTACCATATGATCCAGCAGACCTATTCTTGGACCTATAAACTAAGAAGACAGAACTGAAAGGACACAGGCACGCAAATCTACATTGCATAGTATTACAATAGCCAAGATATGGAAGTAACCAAAAAGTCCACCGACAGATGGGTGGACAAAGAAGAACTGCTACCTGTACAGATGGAATAGGAGCTAGTGAAAAAATGAAACAATGCCATTTGCAGCACCATAGATGAGTCGAGAAGTAATCAGTCAACTTGGAGTAAGTGAGAAAGCGAAAGACACATATCCTATCATATCACATATAGGTGTTACCTAAAAAATGATACAAAGATATTTCCACAGAGAAACACTATCATAGATTCATTAAAAAAACTTATGGTTCACCAAATGGAAAGGTGTGAGGATTGGATACATTACCATATTGAGGTTAACAGAGAGATACAAACACATGTGAAATATATAATCACCAAAGACCTACGCAATACCAAGAGAAGACTACTCAACATTGTGTCATAACCTACATGGGAAAAGGATCCGAAGAAGAATAGATATATGCATATGTGTGAAAGAACCACATCTTGCACACCTAGAACAAACAAAACATTGTAATCAAGTTTGCTGTGATAAAAAATAAAAATTAAGTTCAAAATACCAACAAGAGGTAATGAGACATAAACTTAAAGGGCTTTTTCCTCGCACATTCCATTCTAATTTACCACCTAGAACACCACTTCCAGTAAGGCTCTGTTGCCCTAGTAACCAGATTTGGTAAAGGAGAAATGCTGCCGCCTTGTGGCCGATTCCCACAAGAGCAGCTTTTAACCCACTGCTAATGGTCACTTACCATTCACAAGGACTCAGAGCTGTAAAGACACCTGCCCTCAAAATTGTGCTGAGGTAGGGAATGGATAAAAAAAATTCAAAACAGGCAAAATTTTCAAGAAGATAGTATGAAGAGGTAAGTTTTACTCACTCTCTTTTTAAAGAAAGGAAAATGGATAAACGCTCCACCTCAGGAAGTATTAGACTCATGCAATCTAATCTACAAAATGTTTTCAACTCACACCAGTCGACTGACCATTGGCAAAAAGTCTACAAACAATAAATGCTGAAGGGGTTTTAGAGAACTGTGTACCCTCTAGCTGCTGGTGAGATGTAAAAGGGTTAAACGCTAATAATGAGAACAGAAAGGAGCTGCGTTGAAAACGAAAAATTGAGGTACCATTCAATCCAGCAGGCGCACCAATGGGCCTCTCACCTGAGAAGACCAGAATGAAGACCCGGGCTGCAAAAGTTGCACTGCAGCCTTATTCACAATAGACAAGACAGTGAAGCAACCAAAATGTCCATCAACAGATGAAAGGATAAAGAAGAAGTGGTCCATGTACACAATGAATACTAGCCATGGAAAACAATGAAACACTGCTCTTTGAGGCACCATAGATGATCTTGGAGATAATCACAGAACATGAGGTAAGTCGGAAAGCAAAAGTCCTATATCCTATGATATCACTTATAGGCGTTATCTAATAACTGACACAAATGAACATAATTCCACAGAGAAAGTCAATCACAGACTTATTAAAAAAAAACTATGCTTATCTAAAAGGAAAGGTGGGGGGAATGGATAAATGAAGATTAGCGTTACCATATGTATACAAATACATATTATATACATATATCAAAAAGACCGACCATATAGCAAGGAAGGTTTAGGGAACACTGTGTAATAATTTACACGGGAAGAGGATCTCTACATAAATAGGTATATAGAATATGTAGATGTACACCTTGGACAAGCAACATTCTAACCATTACCCCAATTGAAAAAATTAAAACAACGAACTAGGAGTAATGAGACATAAACTTATGGGGGGTTTTCCTGGCACATTCCATTCAAATTTACAACCTAGGCAAACGACTTCCAGAACGGCTGTGCTGCCCTAGTACCCAGATTTGGGAATGGAGAAATGCTGCATCCTTGTGGCCGTTTCCCACAACAGCAGTTTTAAACCCACTGCAAAAGGTCACTAAATATTCACCAATTGCAGGTCTGTAAATGACACCTGCCCTCCAAAAAATACTGAGGTCGAAAATCAACCCAAAAATTCTAGAGTGCAACCTTCCAAAAAGAAAATTTGAAGAGGTATATTATACTCACACTTTTTTTCTTTTTTCTTTTAACAGAAAACAAAAAGGCGTGGAAAAATGATGAATTGTAGGAATTTTTACAGACATGTAAACCCAAATTACAAAAACCTATCAGCTCACACCAGTCAGAATGGCCATCAACAAAAATGCTGCCAAAAATAAATGCTGACGTGATTGTGGAGCAATGCGTACCCTCGATTCTAAGGGGGACGTGGTAAGAGCCACAAATGAAAGCACAATTGAGGTGCCTTGAAAAGGTAAACGTTGAGCTACCATACCAGTCAATCAATCATAACCACTGCTGGGTCTATCACCTGAGAAAATGAAAATCAAAAATCACAGCCTGGCAATCCTGCACTCCAGCAATATTTACCATAGGCAACACTTGGAAGCAACGAAAATGTCCATCAACAGAGGAATGCACCAAGAAGAAGTGGTCCATGTACACAATGGAATATTAGCCTTGGAAAACTTTGAAGCACTACTCTTTGGGGCACCATAGATGAGCCTGGAGATAATCACAAAACATGAAGTAGGTCGGAAAGCAAAAGACCTATAGCCTATATTATCACTTATGGCATTACCTAATAACTGACACAGATGAACATATTTCCAAAGAGAAAGACACTCACAGGCTTAGAAAACAAAACAAACTATGCTCATCTAAAAGGAAAGGAGGGGGGAAATTGAGAAATGAGGATTAGTGTTACTATACATATACAAATACATATTATATACATGTATCAAAAAGACCGAACATATAGCAAGGGAGGTCGACGGAACACTGTAATATTTTACATGGGAAGAGGATCTGTACATTAATAGACATACATAATGTACAAATGAACCAGATTGTGTACACCTAGGACAAACAATATTCTAAACTTTACCCAGATTAAAAAAAATTTTAAAAACCAAGAAGAAGTAATGAGACATAAACTTAAGGGGATTTCTCCTGGCAAATTCCATTCTAATTTACAACCTAGGACAATGACTTCCAGAAAGGCTCTGCTGCCCTAGGACCCAGCTTGGGGAATGGAGAAATGCTACCTCCTTGTGGCCGTTTCCCACAACAGCAGCTTTGAATCCCCTGCAAAAGGTCACTAAATTTTCACCAACTTGCAGTTCTGTAAATGGCACCTGCCCTCCAGAAAATTTCTGGGGTCAAAAATCGACCAAAAAATTCAAAAGAGGGCAACCTTCGAAGAAGACAGTTTCAAGAGCTATATTGTACTCACGGTTTTTTCTTTTAAGAGAAAAGAAAAAGGCGTAGGAATATGATGAATTTAAAAAATTTTTAATGACATGCATACCCATATTACAAAAACCTATCAGCTCACAGCAGTCAGAATGGCCATTAGGAAAAATGCTGCCAAAAATAAACGGTGAAGGGAGTGTGGAGAAATGCGTACCCTCGGTTGTAGGGGGGGGGCATGTAAAGAGCCACTAATGAAAACACAAAGTAGGTGCTTTGAAAAGGGAAATATTGAGCTACCAGTCAATCAATCACAACCACTGCTTGGCCTATCACCTGAGAAAATGAGAATGAAAAAGTGACAGGCGGGCAAACCTGTACGCCAGCAATATTTACCATAGCCAGCACTTGGAAGCAATGAAAATGTCCATCAACCGAGGAATGCACCAAGAAGAAGTGGTCCACGTACACAATGGAATATTACTCTAATAATAAATATAAATTAAATTTAAAAACAAACAAAAGCAAGGAGACATCAACATTTGTGGGTTTACCCGGGCACATTGCACTCTAATTTATAACCGAAGAATACCACTGGCCGGTAGGTCTGTTTCCCTAGTACCAGCATGGAGAACGTAGAAAGGCTGCCGCTCTCTGGCCGTTACCTGCAAAAGCAGGTTTAAAGCCTGAGCTAATGGTCACTTCATATGAACAAGTACTGCAGGGCTGTAAATGAAACCTGCCCTCAAAATGTCTTGAGGGAGATAATGGCCAAAATATTTCAAATGGTGACACATACTTTAAGAAAACACTTTGAAGTAATAAGCTCTAATCACAGCTCGAAAAATAAAATGGACATGTCTTAACGCTCAATTTCAACGCATTATGAGACACATGCAAATTCAACCACAAAGAGGTATCAGCTCACACCACTCAGAATAACCATCAGCAAAAACTACAAAGAATAAATGCTGAAGGTGCTGGGAAGAAATACATACCCTCCACTTTAAGTGGGATGTAACCTGGAAAAAGCCACTAAGGAGAACAGAATAGAGCTGCCTATAAAAGGTAAACATTCAGCTACCATATGATCCAGCAGACCTATTCTTGGACCTATAAACTAAGAAGACAGAACTGAAAGGACACAGGCACGCAAATCTACATTGCATAGTATTACAATAGCCAAGATATGGAAGTAACCAAAAAGTCCACCGACAGATGGGTGGACAAAGAAGAACTGCTACCTGTACAGATGGAATAGGAGCTAGTGAAAAAATGAAACAATGCCATTTGCAGCACCATAGATGAGTCGAGAAGTAATCAGTCAACTTGGAGTAAGTGAGAAAGCGAAAGACACATATCCTATCATATCACATATAGGTGTTACCTAAAAAATGATACAAAGATATTTCCACAGAGAAACACTATCATAGATTCATTAAAAAAACTTATGGTTCACCAAATGGAAAGGTGTGAGGATTGGATACATTACCATATTGAGGTTAACAGAGAGATACAAACACATGTGAAATATATAATCACCAAAGACCTACGCAATACCAAGAGAAGACTACTCAACATTGTGTCATAACCTACATGGGAAAAGGATCCGAAGAAGAATAGATATATGCATATGTGTGAAAGAACCACATCTTGCACACCTAGAACAAACAAAACATTGTAATCAAGTTTGCTGTGATAAAAAATAAAAATTAAGTTCAAAATACCAACAAGAGGTAATGAGACATAAACTTAAAGGGCTTTTTCCTCGCACATTCCATTCTAATTTACCACCTAGAACACCACTTCCAGTAAGGCTCTGTTGCCCTAGTAACCAGATTTGGTAAAGGAGAAATGCTGCCGCCTTGTGGCCGATTCCCACAAGAGCAGCTTTTAACCCACTGCTAATGGTCACTTACCATTCACAAGGACTCAGAGCTGTAAAGACACCTGCCCTCAAAATTGTGCTGAGGTAGGGAATGGATAAAAAAAATTCAAAACAGGCCAAATTTTCAAGAAGATAGTATGAAGAGGTAAGTTTTACTCACTCTCTTTTTAAAGAAAGGAAAATGGATAAACGCTCCACCTCAGGAAGTATTAGACTCATGCAATCTAATCTACAAAATGTTTTCAACTCACACCAGTCGACTGACCATTGGCAAAAAGTCTACAAACAATAAATGCTGAAGGGGTTTTAGAGAACTGTGTACCCTCTAGCTGCTGGTGAGATGTAAAAGGGTTAAACGCTAATAATGAGAACAGAAAGGAGCTGCGTTGAAAACGAAAAATTGAGGTACCATTCAATCCAGCAGGCGCACCAATGGGCCTCTCACCTGAGAAGACCAGAATGAAGACCCGGGCTGCAAAAGTTGCACTGCAGCCTTATTCACAATAGACAAGACAGTGAAGCAACCAAAATGTCCATCAACAGATGAAAGGATAAAGAAGAAGTGGTCCATGTACACAATGAATACTAGCCATGGAAAACAATGAAACACTGCTCTTTGAGGCACCATAGATGATCTTGGAGATAATCACAGAACATGAGGTAAGTCGGAAAGCAAAAGTCCTATATCCTATGATATCACTTATAGGCGTTATCTAATAACTGACACAAATGAACATAATTCCACAGAGAAAGTCAATCACAGACTTATTAAAAAAAAACTATGCTTATCTAAAAGGAAAGGTGGGGGGAATGGATAAATGAAGATTAGCGTTACCATATGTATACAAATACATATTATATACATATATCAAAAAGACCGACCATATAGCAAGGAAGGTTTAGGGAACACTGTGTAATAATTTACACGGGAAGAGGATCTCTACATAAATAGGTATATAGAATATGTAGATGTACACCTTGGACAAGCAACATTCTAACCATTACCCCAATTGAAAAAATTAAAACAACGAACTAGGAGTAATGAGACATAAACTTATGGGGGGTTTTCCTGGCACATTCCATTCAAATTTACAACCTAGGCAAACGACTTCCAGAACGGCTGTGCTGCCCTAGTACCCAGATTTGGGAATGGAGAAATGCTGCATCCTTGTGGCCGTTTCCCACAACAGCAGTTTTAAACCCACTGCAAAAGGTCACTAAATATTCACCAATTGCAGGTCTGTAAATGACACCTGCCCTCCAAAAAATACTGAGGTCGAAAATCAACCCAAAAATTCTAGAGTGCAACCTTCCAAAAAGAAAATTTGAAGAGGTATATTATACTCACACTTTTTTTCTTTTTTCTTTTAACAGAAAACAAAAAGGCGTGGAAAAATGATGAATTGTAGGAATTTTTACAGACATGTAAACCCAAATTACAAAAACCTATCAGCTCACACCAGTCAGAATGGCCATCAACAAAAATGCTGCCAAAAATAAATGCTGACGTGATTGTGGAGCAATGCGTACCCTCGATTCTAAGGGGGACGTGGTAAGAGCCACAAATGAAAGCACAATTGAGGTGCCTTGAAAAGGTAAACGTTGAGCTACCATACCAGTCAATCAATCATAACCACTGCTGGGTCTATCACCTGAGAAAATGAAAATCAAAAATCACAGGCTGGCAATCCTGCACTCCAGCAATATTTACCATAGGCAACACTTGGAAGCAACGAAAATGTCCATCAACAGAGGAATCCACCAAGAAGAAGTGGTCCATGTACACAATGGAATATTAGCCTTGGAAAACTTTGAAGCACTACTCTTTGGGGCACCATAGATGAGCCTGGAGATAATCACAAAACATGAAGTAGGTCGGAAAGCAAAAGACCTATAGCCTATATTATCACTTATGGCATTACCTAATAACTGACACAGATGAACATATTTCCAAAGAGAAAGACACTCACAGGCTTAGAAAACAAAACAAACTATGCTCATCTAAAAGGAAAGGAGGGGGGAAATTGAGAATGAAGGTGAGTGTTACTATACATATACAAATACATATTATATACATGTATCAAAAAGACCGAACATATAGCAAGGGAGGTCGACGGAACACTGTAATATTTTACATGGGAAGAGGATCTGTACATTAATAGACATACATAATGTACAAATGGACCAGATTGTGTACACCTAGGACAAACAATATTCTAAACTTTACCCAGATTAAAAAAAATTTTAAAAACCAAGAAGAAGTAATGAGACATAAACTTAAGGGGATTTCTCCTGGCAAATTCCATTCTAATTTACAACCTAGGACAATGACTTCCAGAAAGGCTCTGCTGCCCTAGGACCCAGCTTGGGGAATGGAGAAATGCTACCTCCTTGTGGCCGTTTCCCACAACAGCAGCTTTGAACCCACTGCAAAAGGTCACTAAATTTTCACCAACTTGCAGTTCTGTAAATGGCACCTGCCCTCCAGAAAATTTCTGGGGTCAAAAATCGACCAAAAAATTCAAAAGAGGGCAACCTTCGAAGAAGACAGTTTCAAGAGCTCTATTGTACTCACGGTTTTTTCTTTTAAGAGAAAAGAAAAAGGCGTAGGAATATGATGAATTTAAAAAATTTTTAATGACATGCATACCCATATTACAAAAACCTATCAGCTCACAGCAGTCAGAATGGCCATTAGGAAAAATGCTGCCAAAAATAAACGGTGAAGGGAGTGTGGAGAAATGCGTACCCTCGGTTGTAGGGGGGGGGCATGTAAAGAGCCACTAATGAAAACACAAAGTAGGTGCTTTGAAAAGGGAAATATTGAGCTACCAGTCAATCAATCACAACCACTGCTTGGCCTATCACCTGAGAAAATGAGAATGAAAAAGTGACAGGCGGGCAAACCTGTACGCCAGCAATATTTACCATAGCCAGCACTTGGAAGCAATGAAAATGTCCATCAACCGAGGAATGCACCAAGAAGAAGTGGTCCACGTACACAATGGAATATTACTCTAATAATAAATATAAATTAAATTTAAAAACAAACAAAAGCAAGGAGACATCAACATTTGTGGGTTTACCCGGGCACATTGCACTCTAATTTATAACCGAAGAATACCACTGGCCGGTAGGTCTGTTTCCCTAGTACCAGCATGGAGAACGTAGCAAGGCTGCCGCTCTCTGGCCATTACCTGCAAAAGCAGGTTTAAAGCCTGAGCTAATGGTCACTTCATATGAACAAGTACTGCAGGGCTGTAAATGAAACCTGCCCTCAAAATGTCTTGAGGGAGATAATGGCCAAAATATTTCAAATGGTGACACATACTTTAAGAAAACACTTTGAAGTAATAAGCTCTAATCACAGCTCGAAAAATAAAATGGACATGTCTTAACGCTCAACTTCAACGCATTATGAGACACATGCAAATTCAACCACAAAGAGGTATCAGCTCACACCACTCAGAATAACCATCAGCAAAAACTACAAAGAATAAATGCTGAAGGTGCTGGGAAGAAATACATACCCTCCACTTTAAGTGGGATGTAACCTGGAAAAAGCCACTAAGGAGAACAGAATAGAGCTGCCTATAAAAGGTAAACATTCAGCTACCATATGATCCAGCAGACCTATTCTTGGACAAATAAACTAAGAAGACAGAACTGAAAGGACACAGGCACGCAAATCTACATTGCATAGTATTACAATAGCCAAGATATGGAAGTAACCAAAAAGTCCACCGACAGATGGGTGGACAAAGAAGAACTGCTACCTGTACAGATGGAATAGGAGCTAGTGAAAAAATGAAACAATGCCATTTGCAGCACCATAGATGAGTCGAGAAGTAATCAGTCAACTTGGAGTAAGTGAGAAAGCGAAAGACACATATCCTATCATATCACATATAGGTGTTACCTAAAAAATGATACAAAGATATTTCCACAGAGAAACACTATCATAGATTCATTAAAAAAACTTATGGTTCACCAAATGGAAAGGTGTGAGGATTGGATACATTACCATATTGAGGTTAACAGAGAGATACAAACACATGTGAAATATATAATCACCAAAGACCTACGCAATACCAAGAGAAGACTACTCAACATTGTGTCATAACCTACATGGGAAAAGGATCCGAAGAAGAATAGATATATGCATATGTGTGAAAGAACCACATCTTGCACACCTAGAACAAACAAAACATTGTAATCAAGTTTGCTGTGATAAAAAATAAAAATTAAGTTCAAAATACCAACAAGAGGTAATGAGACATAAACTTAAAGGGCTTTTTCCTCGCACATTCCATTCTAATTTACCACCTAGAACACCACTTCCAGTAAGGCTCTGTTGCCCTAGTAACCAGATTTGGTAAAGGAGAAATGCTGCCGCCTTGTGGCCGATTCCCACAAGAGCAGCTTTTAACCCACTGCTAATGGTCACTTACCATTCACAAGGACTCAGAGCTGTAAAGACACCTGCCCTCAAAATTGTGCTGAGGTAGGGAATGGATAAAAAAAATTCAAAACAGGCAAAATTTTCAAGAAGATAGTATGAAGAGGTAAGTTTTACTCACTCTCTTTTTAAAGAAAGGAAAATGGATAAACGCTCCACCTCAGGAAGTATTAGACTCATGCAATCTAATCTACAAAATGTTTTCAACTCACACCAGTCGACTGACCATTGGCAAAAAGTCTACAAACAATAAATGCTGAAGGGGTTTTAGAGAACTGTGTACCCTCTAGCTGCTGGTGAGATGTAAAAGGGTTAAACGCTAATAATGAGAACAGAAAGGAGCTGCGTTGAAAACGAAAAATTGAGGTACCATTCAATCCAGCAGGCGCACCAATGGGCCTCTCACCTGAGAAGACCAGAATGAAGACCCGGGCTGCAAAAGTTGCACTGCAGCCTTATTCACAATAGACAAGACAGTGAAGCAACCAAAATGTCCATCAACAGATGAAAGGATAAAGAAGAAGTGGTCCATGTACACAATGAATACTAGCCATGGAAAACAATGAAACACTGCTCTTTGAGGCACCATAGATGATCTTGGAGATAATCACAGAACATGAGGTAAGTCGGAAAGCAAAAGTCCTATATCCTATGATATCACTTATAGGCGTTATCTAATAACTGACACAAATGAACATAATTCCACAGAGAAAGTCAATCACAGACTTATTAAAAAAAAACTATGCTTATCTAAAAGGAAAGGTGGGGGGAATGGATAAATGAAGATTAGCGTTACCATATGTATACAAATACATATTATATACATATATCAAAAAGACCGACCATATAGCAAGGAAGGTTTAGGGAACACTGTGTAATAATTTACACGGGAAGAGGATCTCTACATAAATAGGTATATAGAATATGTAGATGTACACCTTGGACAAGCAACATTCTAACCATTACCCCAATTGAAAAAATTAAAACAACGAACTAGGAGTAATGAGACATAAACTTATGGGGGGTTTTCCTGGCACATTCCATTCAAATTTACAACCTAGGCAAACGACTTCCAGAACGGCTGTGCTGCCCTAGTACCCAGATTTGGGAATGGAGAAATGCTGCATCCTTGTGGCCGTTTCCCACAACAGCAGTTTTAAACCCACTGCAAAAGGTCACTAAATATTCACCAATTGCAGGTCTGTAAATGACACCTGCCCTCCAAAAAATACTGAGGTCGAAAATCAACCCAAAAATTCTAGAGTGCAACCTTCCAAAAAGAAAATTTGAAGAGGTATATTATACTCACACTTTTTTTCTTTTTTCTTTTAACAGAAAACAAAAAGGCGTGGAAAAATGATGAATTGTAGGAATTTTTACAGACATGTAAACCCAAATTACAAAAACCTATCAGCTCACACCAGTCAGAATGGCCATCAACAAAAATGCTGCCAAAAATAAATGCTGACGTGATTGTGGAGCAATGCGTACCCTCGATTCTAAGGGGGACGTGGTAAGAGCCACAAATGAAAGCACAATTGAGGTGCCTTGAAAAGGTAAACGTTGAGCTACCATACCAGTCAATCAATCATAACCACTGCTGGGTCTATCACCTGAGAAAATGAAAATCAAAAATCACAGCCTGGCAATCCTGCACTCCAGCAATATTTACCATAGGCAACACTTGGAAGCAACGAAAATGTCCATCAACAGAGGAATGCACCAAGAAGAAGTGGTCCATGTACACAATGGAATATTAGCCTTGGAAAACTTTGAAGCACTACTCTTTGGGGCACCATAGATGAGCCTGGAGATAATCACAAAACATGAAGTAGGTCGGAAAGCAAAAGACCTATAGCCTATATTATCACTTATGGCATTACCTAATAACTGACACAGATGAACATATTTCCAAAGAGAAAGACACTCACAGGCTTAGAAAACAAAACAAACTATGCTCATCTAAAAGGAAAGGAGGGGGGAAATTGAGAAATGAGGATTAGTGTTACTATACATATACAAATACATATTATATACATGTATCAAAAAGACCGAACATATAGCAAGGGAGGTCGACGGAACACTGTAATATTTTACATGGGAAGAGGATCTGTACATTAATAGACATACATAATGTACAAATGAACCAGATTGTGTACACCTAGGACAAACAATATTCTAAACTTTACCCAGATTAAAAAAAATTTTAAAAACCAAGAAGAAGTAATGAGACATAAACTTAAGGGGATTTCTCCTGGCAAATTCCATTCTAATTTACAACCTAGGACAATGACTTCCAGAAAGGCTCTGCTGCCCTAGGACCCAGCTTGGGGAATGGAGAAATGCTACCTCCTTGTGGCCGTTTCCCACAACAGCAGCTTTGAATCCCCTGCAAAAGGTCACTAAATTTTCACCAACTTGCAGTTCTGTAAATGGCACCTGCCCTCCAGAAAATTTCTGGGGTCAAAAATCGACCAAAAAATTCAAAAGAGGGCAACCTTCGAAGAAGACAGTTTCAAGAGCTATATTGTACTCACGGTTTTTTCTTTTAAGAGAAAAGAAAAAGGCGTAGGAATATGATGAATTTAAAAAATTTTTAATGACATGCATACCCATATTACAAAAACCTATCAGCTCACAGCAGTCAGAATGGCCATTAGGAAAAATGCTGCCAAAAATAAACGGTGAAGGGAGTGTGGAGAAATGCGTACCCTCGGTTGTAGGGGGGGGGCATGTAAAGAGCCACTAATGAAAACACAAAGTAGGTGCTTTGAAAAGGGAAATATTGAGCTACCAGTCAATCAATCACAACCACTGCTTGGCCTATCACCTGAGAAAATGAGAATGAAAAAGTGACAGGCGGGCAAACCTGTACGCCAGCAATATTTACCATAGCCAGCACTTGGAAGCAATGAAAATGTCCATCAACCGAGGAATGCACCAAGAAGAAGTGGTCCACGTACACAATGGAATATTACTCTAATAATAAATATAAATTAAATTTAAAAACAAACAAAAGCAAGGAGACATCAACATTTGTGGGTTTACCCGGGCACATTGCACTCTAATTTATAACCGAAGAATACCACTGGCCGGTAGGTCTGTTTCCCTAGTACCAGCATGGAGAACGTAGAAAGGCTGCCGCTCTCTGGCCGTTACCTGCAAAAGCAGGTTTAAAGCCTGAGCTAATGGTCACTTCATATGAACAAGTACTGCAGGGCTGTAAATGAAACCTGCCCTCAAAATGTCTTGAGGGAGATAATGGCCAAAATATTTCAAATGGTGACACATACTTTAAGAAAACACTTTGAAGTAATAAGCTCTAATCACAGCTCGAAAAATAAAATGGACATGTCTTAACGCTCAATTTCAACGCATTATGAGACACATGCAAATTCAACCACAAAGAGGTATCAGCTCACACCACTCAGAATAACCATCAGCAAAAACTACAAAGAATAAATGCTGAAGGTGCTGGGAAGAAATACATACCCTCCACTTTAAGTGGGATGTAACCTGGAAAAAGCCACTAAGGAGAACAGAATAGAGCTGCCTATAAAAGGTAAACATTCAGCTACCATATGATCCAGCAGACCTATTCTTGGACCTATAAACTAAGAAGACAGAACTGAAAGGACACAGGCACGCAAATCTACATTGCATAGTATTACAATAGCCAAGATATGGAAGTAACCAAAAAGTCCACCGACAGATGGGTGGACAAAGAAGAACTGCTACCTGTACAGATGGAATAGGAGCTAGTGAAAAAATGAAACAATGCCATTTGCAGCACCATAGATGAGTCGAGAAGTAATCAGTCAACTTGGAGTAAGTGAGAAAGCGAAAGACACATATCCTATCATATCACATATAGGTGTTACCTAAAAAATGATACAAAGATATTTCCACAGAGAAACACTATCATAGATTCATTAAAAAAACTTATGGTTCACCAAATGGAAAGGTGTGAGGATTGGATACATTACCATATTGAGGTTAACAGAGAGATACAAACACATGTGAAATATATAATCACCAAAGACCTACGCAATACCAAGAGAAGACTACTCAACATTGTGTCATAACCTACATGGGAAAAGGATCCGAAGAAGAATAGATATATGCATATGTGTGAAAGAACCACATCTTGCACACCTAGAACAAACAAAACATTGTAATCAAGTTTGCTGTGATAAAAAATAAAAATTAAGTTCAAAATACCAACAAGAGGTAATGAGACATAAACTTAAAGGGCTTTTTCCTCGCACATTCCATTCTAATTTACCACCTAGAACACCACTTCCAGTAAGGCTCTGTTGCCCTAGTAACCAGATTTGGTAAAGGAGAAATGCTGCCGCCTTGTGGCCGATTCCCACAAGAGCAGCTTTTAACCCACTGCTAATGGTCACTTACCATTCACAAGGACTCAGAGCTGTAAAGACACCTGCCCTCAAAATTGTGCTGAGGTAGGGAATGGATAAAAAAAATTCAAAACAGGCAAAATTTTCAAGAAGATAGTATGAAGAGGTAAGTTTTACTCACTCTCTTTTTAAAGAAAGGAAAATGGATAAACGCTCCACCTCAGGAAGTATTAGACTCATGCAATCTAATCTACAAAATGTTTTCAACTCACACCAGTCGACTGACCATTGGCAAAAAGTCTACAAACAATAAATGCTGAAGGGGTTTTAGAGAACTGTGTACCCTCTAGCTGCTGGTGAGATGTAAAAGGGTTAAACGCTAATAATGAGAACAGAAAGGAGCTGCGTTGAAAACGAAAAATTGAGGTACCATTCAATCCAGCAGGCGCACCAATGGGCCTCTCACCTGAGAAGACCAGAATGAAGACCCGGGCTGCAAAAGTTGCACTGCAGCCTTATTCACAATAGACAAGACAGTGAAGCAACCAAAATGTCCATCAACAGATGAAAGGATAAAGAAGAAGTGGTCCATGTACACAATGAATACTAGCCATGGAAAACAATGAAACACTGCTCTTTGAGGCACCATAGATGATCTTGGAGATAATCACAGAACATGAGGTAAGTCGGAAAGCAAAAGTCCTATATCCTATGATATCACTTATAGGCGTTATCTAATAACTGACACAAATGAACATAATTCCACAGAGAAAGTCAATCACAGACTTATTAAAAAAAAACTATGCTTATCTAAAAGGAAAGGTGGGGGGAATGGATAAATGAAGATTAGCGTTACCATATGTATACAAATACATATTATATACATATATCAAAAAGACCGACCATATAGCAAGGAAGGTTTAGGGAACACTGTGTAATAATTTACACGGGAAGAGGATCTCTACATAAATAGGTATATAGAATATGTAGATGTACACCTTGGACAAGCAACATTCTAACCATTACCCCAATTGAAAAAATTAAAACAACGAACTAGGAGTAATGAGACATAAACTTATGGGGGGTTTTCCTGGCACATTCCATTCAAATTTACAACCTAGGCAAACGACTTCCAGAACGGCTGTGCTGCCCTAGTACCCAGATTTGGGAATGGAGAAATGCTGCATCCTTGTGGCCGTTTCCCACAACAGCAGTTTTAAACCCACTGCAAAAGGTCACTAAATATTCACCAATTGCAGGTCTGTAAATGACACCTGCCCTCCAAAAAATACTGAGGTCGAAAATCAACCCAAAAATTCTAGAGTGCAACCTTCCAAAAAGAAAATTTGAAGAGGTATATTATACTCACACTTTTTTTCTTTTTTCTTTTAACAGAAAACAAAAAGGCGTGGAAAAATGATGAATTGTAGGAATTTTTACAGACATGTAAACCCAAATTACAAAAACCTATCAGCTCACACCAGTCAGAATGGCCATCAACAAAAATGCTGCCAAAAATAAATGCTGACGTGATTGTGGAGCAATGCGTACCCTCGATTCTAAGGGGGACGTGGTAAGAGCCACAAATGAAAGCACAATTGAGGTGCCTTGAAAAGGTAAACGTTGAGCTACCATACCAGTCAATCAATCATAACCACTGCTGGGTCTATCACCTGAGAAAATGAAAATCAAAAATCACAGGCTGGCAATCCTGCACTCCAGCAATATTTACCATAGGCAACACTTGGAAGCAACGAAAATGTCCATCAACAGAGGAATCCACCAAGAAGAAGTGGTCCATGTACACAATGGAATATTAGCCTTGGAAAACTTTGAAGCACTACTCTTTGGGGCACCATAGATGAGCCTGGAGATAATCACAAAACATGAAGTAGGTCGGAAAGCAAAAGACCTATAGCCTATATTATCACTTATGGCATTACCTAATAACTGACACAGATGAACATATTTCCAAAGAGAAAGACACTCACAGGCTTAGAAAACAAAACAAACTATGCTCATCTAAAAGGAAAGGAGGGGGGAAATTGAGAATGAAGGTGAGTGTTACTATACATATACAAATACATATTATATACATGTATCAAAAAGACCGAACATATAGCAAGGGAGGTCGACGGAACACTGTAATATTTTACATGGGAAGAGGATCTGTACATTAATAGACATACATAATGTACAAATGGACCAGATTGTGTACACCTAGGACAAACAATATTCTAAACTTTACCCAGATTAAAAAAAATTTTAAAAACCAAGAAGAAGTAATGAGACATAAACTTAAGGGGATTTCTCCTGGCAAATTCCATTCTAATTTACAACCTAGGACAATGACTTCCAGAAAGGCTCTGCTGCCCTAGGACCCAGCTTGGGGAATGGAGAAATGCTACCTCCTTGTGGCCGTTTCCCACAACAGCAGCTTTGAACCCACTGCAAAAGGTCACTAAATTTTCACCAACTTGCAGTTCTGTAAATGGCACCTGCCCTCCAGAAAATTTCTGGGGTCAAAAATCGACCAAAAAATTCAAAAGAGGGCAACCTTCGAAGAAGACAGTTTCAAGAGCTCTATTGTACTCACGGTTTTTTCTTTTAAGAGAAAAGAAAAAGGCGTAGGAATATGATGAATTTAAAAAATTTTTAATGACATGCATACCCATATTACAAAAACCTATCAGCTCACAGCAGTCAGAATGGCCATTAGGAAAAATGCTGCCAAAAATAAACGGTGAAGGGAGTGTGGAGAAATGCGTACCCTCGGTTGTAGGGGGGGGGCATGTAAAGAGCCACTAATGAAAACACAAAGTAGGTGCTTTGAAAAGGGAAATATTGAGCTACCAGTCAATCAATCACAACCACTGCTTGGCCTATCACCTGAGAAAATGAGAATGAAAAAGTGACAGGCGGGCAAACCTGTACGCCAGCAATATTTACCATAGCCAGCACTTGGAAGCAATGAAAATGTCCATCAACCGAGGAATGCACCAAGAAGAAGTGGTCCACGTACACAATGGAATATTACTCTAATAATAAATATAAATTAAATTTAAAAACAAACAAAAGCAAGGAGACATCAACATTTGTGGGTTTACCCGGGCACATTGCACTCTAATTTATAACCGAAGAATACCACTGGCCGGTAGGTCTGTTTCCCTAGTACCAGCATGGAGAACGTAGCAAGGCTGCCGCTCTCTGGCCATTACCTGCAAAAGCAGGTTTAAAGCCTGAGCTAATGGTCACTTCATATGAACAAGTACTGCAGGGCTGTAAATGAAACCTGCCCTCAAAATGTCTTGAGGGAGATAATGGCCAAAATATTTCAAATGGTGACACATACTTTAAGAAAACACTTTGAAGTAATAAGCTCTAATCACAGCTCGAAAAATAAAATGGACATGTCTTAACGCTCAACTTCAACGCATTATGAGACACATGCAAATTCAACCACAAAGAGGTATCAGCTCACACCACTCAGAATAACCATCAGCAAAAACTACAAAGAATAAATGCTGAAGGTGCTGGGAAGAAATACATACCCTCCACTTTAAGTGGGATGTAACCTGGAAAAAGCCACTAAGGAGAACAGAATAGAGCTGCCTATAAAAGGTAAACATTCAGCTACCATATGATCCAGCAGACCTATTCTTGGACAAATAAACTAAGAAGACAGAACTGAAAGGACACAGGCACGCAAATCTACATTGCATAGTATTACAATAGCCAAGATATGGAAGTAACCAAAAAGTCCACCGACAGATGGGTGGACAAAGAAGAACTGCTACCTGTACAGATGGAATAGGAGCTAGTGAAAAAATGAAACAATGCCATTTGCAGCACCATAGATGAGTCGAGAAGTAATCAGTCAACTTGGAGTAAGTGAGAAAGCGAAAGACACATATCCTATCATATCACATATAGGTGTTACCTAAAAAATGATACAAAGATATTTCCACAGAGAAACACTATCATAGATTCATTAAAAAAACTTATGGTTCACCAAATGGAAAGGTGTGAGGATTGGATACATTACCATATTGAGGTTAACAGAGAGATACAAACACATGTGAAATATATAATCACCAAAGACCTACGCAATACCAAGAGAAGACTACTCAACATTGTGTCATAACCTACATGGGAAAAGGATCCGAAGAAGAATAGATATATGCATATGTGTGAAAGAACCACATCTTGCACACCTAGAACAAACAAAACATTGTAATCAAGTTTGCTGTGATAAAAAATAAAAATTAAGTTCAAAATACCAACAAGAGGTAATGAGACATAAACTTAAAGGGCTTTTTCCTCGCACATTCCATTCTAATTTACCACCTAGAACACCACTTCCAGTAAGGCTCTGTTGCCCTAGTAACCAGATTTGGTAAAGGAGAAATGCTGCCGCCTTGTGGCCGATTCCCACAAGAGCAGCTTTTAACCCACTGCTAATGGTCACTTACCATTCACAAGGACTCAGAGCTGTAAAGACACCTGCCCTCAAAATTGTGCTGAGGTAGGGAATGGATAAAAAAAATTCAAAACAGGCAAAATTTTCAAGAAGATAGTATGAAGAGGTAAGTTTTACTCACTCTCTTTTTAAAGAAAGGAAAATGGATAAACGCTCCACCTCAGGAAGTATTAGACTCATGCAATCTAATCTACAAAATGTTTTCAACTCACACCAGTCGACTGACCATTGGCAAAAAGTCTACAAACAATAAATGCTGAAGGGGTTTTAGAGAACTGTGTACCCTCTAGCTGCTGGTGAGATGTAAAAGGGTTAAACGCTAATAATGAGAACAGAAAGGAGCTGCGTTGAAAACGAAAAATTGAGGTACCATTCAATCCAGCAGGCGCACCAATGGGCCTCTCACCTGAGAAGACCAGAATGAAGACCCGGGCTGCAAAAGTTGCACTGCAGCCTTATTCACAATAGACAAGACAGTGAAGCAACCAAAATGTCCATCAACAGATGAAAGGATAAAGAAGAAGTGGTCCATGTACACAATGAATACTAGCCATGGAAAACAATGAAACACTGCTCTTTGAGGCACCATAGATGATCTTGGAGATAATCACAGAACATGAGGTAAGTCGGAAAGCAAAAGTCCTATATCCTATGATATCACTTATAGGCGTTATCTAATAACTGACACAAATGAACATAATTCCACAGAGAAAGTCAATCACAGACTTATTAAAAAAAAACTATGCTTATCTAAAAGGAAAGGTGGGGGGAATGGATAAATGAAGATTAGCGTTACCATATGTATACAAATACATATTATATACATATATCAAAAAGACCGACCATATAGCAAGGAAGGTTTAGGGAACACTGTGTAATAATTTACACGGGAAGAGGATCTCTACATAAATAGGTATATAGAATATGTAGATGTACACCTTGGACAAGCAACATTCTAACCATTACCCCAATTGAAAAAATTAAAACAACGAACTAGGAGTAATGAGACATAAACTTATGGGGGGTTTTCCTGGCACATTCCATTCAAATTTACAACCTAGGCAAACGACTTCCAGAACGGCTGTGCTGCCCTAGTACCCAGATTTGGGAATGGAGAAATGCTGCATCCTTGTGGCCGTTTCCCACAACAGCAGTTTTAAACCCACTGCAAAAGGTCACTAAATATTCACCAATTGCAGGTCTGTAAATGACACCTGCCCTCCAAAAAATACTGAGGTCGAAAATCAACCCAAAAATTCTAGAGTGCAACCTTCCAAAAAGAAAATTTGAAGAGGTATATTATACTCACACTTTTTTTCTTTTTTCTTTTAACAGAAAACAAAAAGGCGTGGAAAAATGATGAATTGTAGGAATTTTTACAGACATGTAAACCCAAATTACAAAAACCTATCAGCTCACACCAGTCAGAATGGCCATCAACAAAAATGCTGCCAAAAATAAATGCTGACGTGATTGTGGAGCAATGCGTACCCTCGATTCTAAGGGGGACGTGGTAAGAGCCACAAATGAAAGCACAATTGAGGTGCCTTGAAAAGGTAAACGTTGAGCTACCATACCAGTCAATCAATCATAACCACTGCTGGGTCTATCACCTGAGAAAATGAAAATCAAAAATCACAGGCTGGCAATCCTGCACTCCAGCAATATTTACCATAGGCAACACTTGGAAGCAACGAAAATGTCCATCAACAGAGGAATCCACCAAGAAGAAGTGGTCCATGTACACAATGGAATATTAGCCTTGGAAAACTTTGAAGCACTACTCTTTGGGGCACCATAGATGAGCCTGGAGATAATCACAAAACATGAAGTAGGTCGGAAAGCAAAAGACCTATAGCCTATATTATCACTTATGGCATTACCTAATAACTGACACAGATGAACATATTTCCAAAGAGAAAGACACTCACAGGCTTAGAAAACAAAACAAACTATGCTCATCTAAAAGGAAAGGAGGGGGGAAATTGAGAAATGAGGATTAGTGTTACTATACATATACAAATACATATTATATACATGTATCAAAAAGACCGAACATATAGCAAGGGAGGTCGACGGAACACTGTAATATTTTACATGGGAAGAGGATCTGTACATTAATAGACATACATAATGTACAAATGAACCAGATTGTGTACACCTAGGACAAACAATATTCTAAACTTTACCCAGATTAAAAAAAAATTTAAAAACCAAGAAGAAGTAATGAGACATAAACTTAAGGGGATTTCTCCTGGCAAATTCCATTCTAATTTACAACCTAGGACAATGACTTCCAGAAAGGCTCTGCTGCCCTAGGACCCAGCTTGGGGAATGGAGAAATGCTACCTCCTTGTGGCCGTTTCCCACAACAGCAGCTTTGAATCCCCTGCAAAAGGTCACTAAATTTTCACCAACTTGCAGTTCTGTAAATGGCACCTGCCCTCCAGAAAATTTCTGGGGTCAAAAATCGACCAAAAAATTCAAAAGAGGGCAACCTTCGAAGAAGACAGTTTCAAGAGCTATATTGTACTCACGGTTTTTTCTTTTAAGAGAAAAGAAAAAGGCGTAGGAATATGATGAATTTAAAAAATTTTTAATGACATGCATACCCATATTACAAAAACCTATCAGCTCACAGCAGTCAGAATGGCCATTAGGAAAAATGCTGCCAAAAATAAACGGTGAAGGGAGTGTGGAGAAATGCGTACCCTCGGTTGTAAGGGGGGGGCATGTAAAGAGCCACTAATGAAAACACAATGTAGGTGCTTTGAAAAGGGAAATATTGAGCTACCAGTCAATCAATCACAACCACTGCTTGGCCTATCACCTGAGAAAATGAGAATGAAAAAGTGACAGGCGGGCAAACCTGTACGCCAGCAATATTTACCATAGCCAGCACTTGGAAGCAATGAAAATGTCCATCAACCGAGGAATGCACCAAGAAGAAGTGGTCCACGTACACAATGGAATATTACTCTAATAATAAATATAAATTAAATTTAAAAACAAACAAAAGCAAGGAGACATCAACATTTGTGGGTTTACCCGGGCACATTGCACTCTAATTTATAACCGAAGAATACCACTGGCCGGTAGGTCTGTTTCCCTAGTACCAGCATGGAGAACGTAGCAAGGCTGCCGCTCTCTGGCCGTTACCTGCAAAAGCAGGTTTAAAGCCTGAGCTAATGGTCACTTCATATGAACAAGTACTGCAGGGCTGTAAATGAAACCTGCCCTCAAAATGTCTTGAGGGAGATAATGGCCAAAATATTTCAAATGGTGACACATACTTTAAGAAAACACTTTGAAGTAATAAGCTCTAATCACAGCTCGAAAAATAAAATGGACATGTCTTAACGCTCAATTTCAACGCATTATGAGACACATGCAAATTCAACCACAAAGAGGTATCAGCTCACACCACTCAGAATAACCATCAGCAAAAACTACAAAGAATAAATGCTGAAGGTGCTGGGAAGAAATACATACCCTCCACTTTAAGTGGGATGTAACCTGGAAAAAGCCACTAAGGAGAACAGAATAGAGCTGCCTATAAAAGGTAAACATTCAGCTACCATATGATCCAGCAGACCTATTCTTGGACCTATAAACTAAGAAGACAGAACTGAAAGGACACAGGCACGCAAATCTACATTGCATAGTATTACAATAGCCAAGATATGGAAGTAACCAAAAAGTCCACCGACAGATGGGTGGACAAAGAAGAACTGCTACCTGTACAGATGGAATAGGAGCTAGTGAAAAAATGAAACAATGCCATTTGCAGCACCATAGATGAGTCGAGAAGTAATCAGTCAACTTGGAGTAAGTGAGAAAGCGAAAGACACATATCCTATCATATCACATATAGGTGTTACCTAAAAAATGATACAAAGATATTTCCACAGAGAAACACTATCATAGATTCATTAAAAAAACTTATGGTTCACCAAATGGAAAGGTGTGAGGATTGGATACATTACCATATTGAGGTTAACAGAGAGATACAAACACATGTGAAATATATAATCACCAAAGACCTACGCAATACCAAGAGAAGACTACTCAACATTGTGTCATAACCTACATGGGAAAAGGATCCGAAGAAGAATAGATATATGCATATGTGTGAAAGAACCACATCTTGCACACCTAGAACAAACAAAACATTGTAATCAAGTTTGCTGTGATAAAAAATAAAAATTAAGTTCAAAATACCAACAAGAGGTAATGAGACATAAACTTAAAGGGCTTTTTCCTCGCACATTCCATTCTAATTTACCACCTAGAACACCACTTCCAGTAAGGCTCTGTTGCCCTAGTAACCAGATTTGGTAAAGGAGAAATGCTGCCGCCTTGTGGCCGATTCCCACAAGAGCAGCTTTTAACCCACTGCTAATGGTCACTTACCATTCACAAGGACTCAGAGCTGTAAAGACACCTGCCCTCAAAATTGTGCTGAGGTAGGGAATGGATAAAAAAAATTCAAAACAGGCAAAATTTTCAAGAAGATAGTATGAAGAGGTAAGTTTTACTCACTCTCTTTTTAAAGAAAGGAAAATGGATAAACGCTCCACCTCAGGAAGTATTAGACTCATGCAATCTAATCTACAAAATGTTTTCAACTCACACCAGTCGACTGACCATTGGCAAAAAGTCTACAAACAATAAATGCTGAAGGGGTTTTAGAGAACTGTGTACCCTCTAGCTGCTGGTGAGATGTAAAAGGGTTAAACGCTAATAATGAGAACAGAAAGGAGCTGCGTTGAAAACGAAAAATTGAGGTACCATTCAATCCAGCAGGCGCACCAATGGGCCTCTCACCTGAGAAGACCAGAATGAAGACCCGGGCTGCAAAAGTTGCACTGCAGCCTTATTCACAATAGACAAGACAGTGAAGCAACCAAAATGTCCATCAACAGATGAAAGGATAAAGAAGAAGTGGTCCATGTACACAATGAATACTAGCCATGGAAAACAATGAAACACTGCTCTTTGAGGCACCATAGATGATCTTGGAGATAATCACAGAACATGAGGTAAGTCGGAAAGCAAAAGTCCTATATCCTATGATATCACTTATAGGCGTTATCTAATAACTGACACAAATGAACATAATTCCACAGAGAAAGTCAATCACAGACTTATTAAAAAAAAACTATGCTTATCTAAAAGGAAAGGTGGGGGGAATGGATAAATGAAGATTAGCGTTACCATATGTATACAAATACATATTATATACATATATCAAAAAGACCGACCATATAGCAAGGAAGGTTTAGGGAACACTGTGTAATAATTTACACGGGAAGAGGATCTCTACATAAATAGGTATATAGAATATGTAGATGTACACCTTGGACAAGCAACATTCTAACCATTACCCCAATTGAAAAAATTAAAACAACGAACTAGGAGTAATGAGACATAAACTTATGGGGGGTTTTCCTGGCACATTCCATTCAAATTTACAACCTAGGCAAACGACTTCCAGAACGGCTGTGCTGCCCTAGTACCCAGATTTGGGAATGGAGAAATGCTGCATCCTTGTGGCCGTTTCCCACAACAGCAGTTTTAAACCCACTGCAAAAGGTCACTAAATATTCACCAATTGCAGGTCTGTAAATGACACCTGCCCTCCAAAAAATACTGAGGTCGAAAATCAACCCAAAAATTCTAGAGTGCAACCTTCCAAAAAGAAAATTTGAAGAGGTATATTATACTCACACTTTTTTTCTTTTTTCTTTTAACAGAAAACAAAAAGGCGTGGAAAAATGATGAATTGTAGGAATTTTTACAGACATGTAAACCCAAATTACAAAAACCTATCAGCTCACACCAGTCAGAATGGCCATCAACAAAAATGCTGCCAAAAATAAATGCTGACGTGATTGTGGAGCAATGCGTACCCTCGATTCTAAGGGGGACGTGGTAAGAGCCACAAATGAAAGCACAATTGAGGTGCCTTGAAAAGGTAAACGTTGAGCTACCATACCAGTCAATCAATCATAACCACTGCTGGGTCTATCACCTGAGAAAATGAAAATCAAAAATCACAGCCTGGCAATCCTGCACTCCAGCAATATTTACCATAGGCAACACTTGGAAGCAACGAAAATGTCCATCAACAGAGGAATGCACCAAGAAGAAGTGGTCCATGTACACAATGGAATATTAGCCTTGGAAAACTTTGAAGCACTACTCTTTGGGGCACCATAGATGAGCCTGGAGATAATCACAAAACATGAAGTAGGTCGGAAAGCAAAAGACCTATAGCCTATATTATCACTTATGGCATTACCTAATAACTGACACAGATGAACATATTTCCAAAGAGAAAGACACTCACAGGCTTAGAAAACAAAACAAACTATGCTCATCTAAAAGGAAAGGAGGGGGGAAATTGAGAAATGAGGATTAGTGTTACTATACATATACAAATACATATTATATACATGTATCAAAAAGACCGAACATATAGCAAGGGAGGTCGACGGAACACTGTAATATTTTACATGGGAAGAGGATCTGTACATTAATAGACATACATAATGTACAAATGGACCAGATTGTGTACACCTAGGACAAACAATATTCTAAACTTTACCCAGATTAAAAAAAATTTTAAAAACCAAGAAGAAGTAATGAGACATAAACTTAAGGGGATTTCTCCTGGCAAATTCCATTCTAATTTACAACCTAGGACAATGACTTCCAGAAAGGCTCTGCTGCCCTAGGACCCAGCTTGGGGAATGGAGAAATGCTACCTCCTTGTGGCCGTTTCCCACAACAGCAGCTTTGAATCCCCTGCAAAAGGTCACTAAATTTTCACCAACTTGCAGTTCTGTAAATGGCACCTGCCCTCCAGAAAATTTCTGGGGTCAAAAATCGACCAAAAAATTCAAAAGAGGGCAACCTTCGAAGAAGACAGTTTCAAGAGCTATATTGTACTCACGGTTTTTTCTTTTAAGAGAAAAGAAAAAGGCGTAGGAATATGATGAATTTAAAAAATTTTTAATGACATGCATACCCATATTACAAAAACCTATCAGCTCACAGCAGTCAGAATGGCCATTAGGAAAAATGCTGCCAAAAATAAACGGTGAAGGGAGTGTGGAGAAATGCGTACCCTCGGTTGTAGGGGGGGGGCATGTAAAGAGCCACTAATGAAAACACAAAGTAGGTGCTTTGAAAAGGGAAATATTGAGCTACCAGTCAATCAATCACAACCACTGCTTGGCCTATCACCTGAGAAAATGAGAATGAAAAAGTGACAGGCGGGCAAACCTGTACGCCAGCAATATTTACCATAGCCAGCACTTGGAAGCAATGAAAATGTCCATCAACCGAGGAATGCACCAAGAAGAAGTGGTCCACGTACACAATGGAATATTACTCTAATAATAAATATAAATTAAATTTAAAAACAAACAAAAGCAAGGAGACATCAACATTTGTGGGTTTACCCGGGCACATTGCACTCTAATTTATAACCGAAGAATACCACTGGCCGGTAGGTCTGTTTCCCTAGTACCAGCATGGAGAACGTAGAAAGGCTGCCGCTCTCTGGCCGTTACCTGCAAAAGCAGGTTTAAAGCCTGAGCTAATGGTCACTTCATATGAACAAGTACTGCAGGGCTGTAAATGAAACCTGCCCTCAAAATGTCTTGAGGGAGATAATGGCCAAAATATTTCAAATGGTGACACATACTTTAAGAAAACACTTTGAAGTAATAAGCTCTAATCACAGCTCGAAAAATAAAATGGACATGTCTTAACGCTCAACTTCAACGCATTATGAGACACATGCAAATTCAACCACAAAGAGGTATCAGCTCACACCACTCAGAATAACCATCAGCAAAAACTACAAAGAATAAATGCTGAAGGTGCTGGGAAGAAATACATACCCTCCACTTTAAGTGGGATGTAACCTGGAAAAAGCCACTAAGGAGAACAGAATAGAGCTGCCTATAAAAGGTAAACATTCAGCTACCATATGATCCAGCAGACCTATTCTTGGACCTATAAACTAAGAAGACAGAACTGAAAGGACACAGGCACGCAAATCTACATTGCATAGTATTACAATAGCCAAGATATGGAAGTAACCAAAAAGTCCACCGACAGATGGGTGGACAAAGAAGAACTGCTACCTGTACAGATGGAATAGGAGCTAGTGAAAAAATGAAACAATGCCATTTGCAGCACCATAGATGAGTCGAGAAGTAATCAGTCAACTTGGAGTAAGTGAGAAAGCGAAAGACACATATCCTATCATATCACATATAGGTGTTACCTAAAAAATGATACAAAGATATTTCCACAGAGAAACACTATCATAGATTCATTAAAAAAACTTATGGTTCACCAAATGGAAAGGTGTGAGGATTGGATACATTACCATATTGAGGTTAACAGAGAGATACAAACACATGTGAAATATATAATCACCAAAGACCTACGCAATACCAAGAGAAGACTACTCAACATTGTGTCATAACCTACATGGGAAAAGGATCCGAAGAAGAATAGATATATGCATATGTGTGAAAGAACCACATCTTGCACACCTAGAACAAACAAAACATTGTAATCAAGTTTGCTGTGATAAAAAATAAAAATTAAGTTCAAAATACCAACAAGAGGTAATGAGACATAAACTTAAAGGGCTTTTTCCTCGCACATTCCATTCTAATTTACCACCTAGAACACCACTTCCAGTAAGGCTCTGTTGCCCTAGTAACCAGATTTGGTAAAGGAGAAATGCTGCCGCCTTGTGGCCGATTCCCACAAGAGCAGCTTTTAACCCACTGCTAATGGTCACTTACCATTCACAAGGACTCAGAGCTGTAAAGACACCTGCCCTCAAAATTGTGCTGAGGTAGGGAATGGATAAAAAAAATTCAAAACAGGCCAAATTTTCAAGAAGATAGTATGAAGAGGTAAGTTTTACTCACTCTCTTTTTAAAGAAAGGAAAATGGATAAACGCTCCACCTCAGGAAGTATTAGACTCATGCAATCTAATCTACAAAATGTTTTCAACTCACACCAGTCGACTGACCATTGGCAAAAAGTCTACAAACAATAAATGCTGAAGGGGTTTTAGAGAACTGTGTACCCTCTAGCTGCTGGTGAGATGTAAAAGGGTTAAACGCTAATAATGAGAACAGAAAGGAGCTGCGTTGAAAACGAAAAATTGAGGTACCATTCAATCCAGCAGGCGCACCAATGGGCCTCTCACCTGAGAAGACCAGAATGAAGACCCGGGCTGCAAAAGTTGCACTGCAGCCTTATTCACAATAGACAAGACAGTGAAGCAACCAAAATGTCCATCAACAGATGAAAGGATAAAGAAGAAGTGGTCCATGTACACAATGAATACTAGCCATGGAAAACAATGAAACACTGCTCTTTGAGGCACCATAGATGATCTTGGAGATAATCACAGAACATGAGGTAAGTCGGAAAGCAAAAGTCCTATATCCTATGATATCACTTATAGGCGTTATCTAATAACTGACACAAATGAACATAATTCCACAGAGAAAGTCAATCACAGACTTATTAAAAAAAAACTATGCTTATCTAAAAGGAAAGGTGGGGGGAATGGATAAATGAAGATTAGCGTTACCATATGTATACAAATACATATTATATACATATATCAAAAAGACCGACCATATAGCAAGGAAGGTTTAGGGAACACTGTGTAATAATTTACACGGGAAGAGGATCTCTACATAAATAGGTATATAGAATATGTAGATGTACACCTTGGACAAGCAACATTCTAACCATTACCCCAATTGAAAAAATTAAAACAACGAACTAGGAGTAATGAGACATAAACTTATGGGGGGTTTTCCTGGCACATTCCATTCAAATTTACAACCTAGGCAAACGACTTCCAGAACGGCTGTGCTGCCCTAGTACCCAGATTTGGGAATGGAGAAATGCTGCATCCTTGTGGCCGTTTCCCACAACAGCAGTTTTAAACCCACTGCAAAAGGTCACTAAATATTCACCAATTGCAGGTCTGTAAATGACACCTGCCCTCCAAAAAATACTGAGGTCGAAAATCAACCCAAAAATTCTAGAGTGCAACCTTCCAAAAAGAAAATTTGAAGAGGTATATTATACTCACACTTTTTTTCTTTTTTCTTTTAACAGAAAACAAAAAGGCGTGGAAAAATGATGAATTGTAGGAATTTTTACAGACATGTAAACCCAAATTACAAAAACCTATCAGCTCACACCAGTCAGAATGGCCATCAACAAAAATGCTGCCAAAAATAAATGCTGACGTGATTGTGGAGCAATGCGTACCCTCGATTCTAAGGGGGACGTGGTAAGAGCCACAAATGAAAGCACAATTGAGGTGCCTTGAAAAGGTAAACGTTGAGCTACCATACCAGTCAATCAATCATAACCACTGCTGGGTCTATCACCTGAGAAAATGAAAATCAAAAATCACAGGCTGGCAATCCTGCACTCCAGCAATATTTACCATAGGCAACACTTGGAAGCAACGAAAATGTCCATCAACAGAGGAATGCACCAAGAAGAAGTGGTCCATGTACACAATGGAATATTAGCCTTGGAAAACTTTGAAGCACTACTCTTTGGGGCACCATAGATGAGCCTGGAGATAATCACAAAACATGAAGTAGGTCGGAAAGCAAAAGACCTATAGCCTATATTATCACTTATGGCATTACCTAATAACTGACACAGATGAACATATTTCCAAAGAGAAAGACACTCACAGGCTTAGAAAACAAAACAAACTATGCTCATCTAAAAGGAAAGGAGGGGGGAAATTGAGAATGAAGGTGAGTGTTACTATACATATACAAATACATATTATATACATGTATCAAAAAGACCGAACATATAGCAAGGGAGGTCGACGGAACACTGTAATATTTTACATGGGAAGAGGATCTGTACATTAATAGACATACATAATGTACAAATGGACCAGATTGTGTACACCTAGGACAAACAATATTCTAAACTTTACCCAGATTAAAAAAAATTTTAAAAACCAAGAAGAAGTAATGAGACATAAACTTAAGGGGATTTCTCCTGGCAAATTCCATTCTAATTTACAACCTAGGACAATGACTTCCAGAAAGGCTCTGCTGCCCTAGGACCCAGCTTGGGGAATGGAGAAATGCTACCTCCTTGTGGCCGTTTCCCACAACAGCAGCTTTGAACCCACTGCAAAAGGTCACTAAATTTTCACCAACTTGCAGTTCTGTAAATGGCACCTGCCCTCCAGAAAATTTCTGGGGTCAAAAATCGACCAAAAAATTCAAAAGAGGGCAACCTTCGAAGAAGACAGTTTCAAGAGCTCTATTGTACTCACGGTTTTTTCTTTTAAGAGAAAAGAAAAAGGCGTAGGAATATGATGAATTTAAAAAATTTTTAATGACATGCATACCCATATTACAAAAACCTATCAGCTCACAGCAGTCAGAATGGCCATTAGGAAAAATGCTGCCAAAAATAAACGGTGAAGGGAGTGTGGAGAAATGCGTACCCTCGGTTGTAGGGGGGGGGCATGTAAAGAGCCACTAATGAAAACACAAAGTAGGTGCTTTGAAAAGGGAAATATTGAGCTACCAGTCAATCAATCACAACCACTGCTTGGCCTATCACCTGAGAAAATGAGAATGAAAAAGTGACAGGCGGGCAAACCTGTACGCCAGCAATATTTACCATAGCCAGCACTTGGAAGCAATGAAAATGTCCATCAACCGAGGAATGCACCAAGAAGAAGTGGTCCACGTACACAATGGAATATTACTCTAATAATAAATATAAATTAAATTTAAAAACAAACAAAAGCAAGGAGACATCAACATTTGTGGGTTTACCCGGGCACATTGCACTCTAATTTATAACCGAAGAATACCACTGGCCGGTAGGTCTGTTTCCCTAGTACCAGCATGGAGAACGTAGCAAGGCTGCCGCTCTCTGGCCATTACCTGCAAAAGCAGGTTTAAAGCCTGAGCTAATGGTCACTTCATATGAACAAGTACTGCAGGGCTGTAAATGAAACCTGCCCTCAAAATGTCTTGAGGGAGATAATGGCCAAAATATTTCAAATGGTGACACATACTTTAAGAAAACACTTTGAAGTAATAAGCTCTAATCACAGCTCGAAAAATAAAATGGACATGTCTTAACGCTCAACTTCAACGCATTATGAGACACATGCAAATTCAACCACAAAGAGGTATCAGCTCACACCACTCAGAATAACCATCAGCAAAAACTACAAAGAATAAATGCTGAAGGTGCTGGGAAGAAATACATACCCTCCACTTTAAGTGGGATGTAACCTGGAAAAAGCCACTAAGGAGAACAGAATAGAGCTGCCTATAAAAGGTAAACATTCAGCTACCATATGATCCAGCAGACCTATTCTTGGACAAATAAACTAAGAAGACAGAACTGAAAGGACACAGGCACGCAAATCTACATTGCATAGTATTACAATAGCCAAGATATGGAAGTAACCAAAAAGTCCACCGACAGATGGGTGGACAAAGAAGAACTGCTACCTGTACAGATGGAATAGGAGCTAGTGAAAAAATGAAACAATGCCATTTGCAGCACCATAGATGAGTCGAGAAGTAATCAGTCAACTTGGAGTAAGTGAGAAAGCGAAAGACACATATCCTATCATATCACATATAGGTGTTACCTAAAAAATGATACAAAGATATTTCCACAGAGAAACACTATCATAGATTCATTAAAAAAACTTATGGTTCACCAAATGGAAAGGTGTGAGGATTGGATACATTACCATATTGAGGTTAACAGAGAGATACAAACACATGTGAAATATATAATCACCAAAGACCTACGCAATACCAAGAGAAGACTACTCAACATTGTGTCATAACCTACATGGGAAAAGGATCCGAAGAAGAATAGATATATGCATATGTGTGAAAGAACCACATCTTGCACACCTAGAACAAACAAAACATTGTAATCAAGTTTGCTGTGATAAAAAATAAAAATTAAGTTCAAAATACCAACAAGAGGTAATGAGACATAAACTTAAAGGGCTTTTTCCTCGCACATTCCATTCTAATTTACCACCTAGAACACCACTTCCAGTAAGGCTCTGTTGCCCTAGTAACCAGATTTGGTAAAGGAGAAATGCTGCCGCCTTGTGGCCGATTCCCACAAGAGCAGCTTTTAACCCACTGCTAATGGTCACTTACCATTCACAAGGACTCAGAGCTGTAAAGACACCTGCCCTCAAAATTGTGCTGAGGTAGGGAATGGATAAAAAAATTCAAAACAGGCAAAATTTTCAAGAAGATAGTATGAAGAGGTAAGTTTTACTCACTCTCTTTTTAAAGAAAGGAAAATGGATAAACGCTCCACCTCAGGAAGTATTAGACTCATGCAATCTAATCTACAAAATGTTTTCAACTCACACCAGTCGACTGACCATTGGCAAAAAGTCTACAAACAATAAATGCTGAAGGGGTTTTAGAGAACTGTGTACCCTCTAGCTGCTGGTGAGATGTAAAAGGGTTAAACGCTAATAATGAGAACAGAAAGGAGCTGCGTTGAAAACGAAAAATTGAGGTACCATTCAATCCAGCAGGCGCACCAATGGGCCTCTCACCTGAGAAGACCAGAATGAAGACCCGGGCTGCAAAAGTTGCACTGCAGCCTTATTCACAATAGACAAGACAGTGAAGCAACCAAAATGTCCATCAACAGATGAAAGGATAAAGAAGAAGTGGTCCATGTACACAATGAATACTAGCCATGGAAAACAATGAAACACTGCTCTTTGAGGCACCATAGATGATCTTGGAGATAATCACAGAACATGAGGTAAGTCGGAAAGCAAAAGTCCTATATCCTATGATATCACTTATAGGCGTTATCTAATAACTGACACAAATGAACATAATTCCACAGAGAAAGTCAATCACAGACTTATTAAAAAAAAACTATGCTTATCTAAAAGGAAAGGTGGGGGGAATGGATAAATGAAGATTAGCGTTACCATATGTATACAAATACATATTATATACATATATCAAAAAGACCGACCATATAGCAAGGAAGGTTTAGGGAACACTGTGTAATAATTTACACGGGAAGAGGATCTCTACATAAATAGGTATATAGAATATGTAGATGTACACCTTGGACAAGCAACATTCTAACCATTACCCCAATTGAAAAAATTAAAACAACGAACTAGGAGTAATGAGACATAAACTTATGGGGGGTTTTCCTGGCACATTCCATTCAAATTTACAACCTAGGCAAACGACTTCCAGAACGGCTGTGCTGCCCTAGTACCCAGATTTGGGAATGGAGAAATGCTGCATCCTTGTGGCCGTTTCCCACAACAGCAGTTTTAAACCCACTGCAAAAGGTCACTAAATATTCACCAATTGCAGGTCTGTAAATGACACCTGCCCTCCAAAAAATACTGAGGTCGAAAATCAACCCAAAAATTCTAGAGTGCAACCTTCCAAAAAGAAAATTTGAAGAGGTATATTATACTCACACTTTTTTTCTTTTTTCTTTTAACAGAAAACAAAAAGGCGTGGAAAAATGATGAATTGTAGGAATTTTTACAGACATGTAAACCCAAATTACAAAAACCTATCAGCTCACACCAGTCAGAATGGCCATCAACAAAAATGCTGCCAAAAATAAATGCTGACGTGATTGTGGAGCAATGCGTACCCTCGATTCTAAGGGGGACGTGGTAAGAGGCCACAAATGAAAGCACAATTGAGGTGCCTTGAAAAGGTAAACGTTGAGCTACCATACCAGTCAATCAATCATAACCACTGCTGGGTCTATCACCTGAGAAAATGAAAATCAAAAATCACAGGCTGGCAATCCTGCACTCCAGCAATATTTACCATAGGCAACACTTGGAAGCAACGAAAATGTCCATCAACAGAGGAATGCACCAAGAAGAAGTGGTCCATGTACACAATGGAATATTAGCCTTGGAAAACTTTGAAGCACTACTCTTTGGGGCACCATAGATGAGCCTGGAGATAATCACAAAACATGAAGTAGGTCGGAAAGCAAAAGACCTATAGCCTATATTATCACTTATGGCATTACCTAATAACTGACACAGATGAACATATTTCCAAAGAGAAAGACACTCACAGGCTTAGAAAACAAAACAAACTATGCTCATCTAAAAGGAAAGGAGGGGGGAAATTGAGAAATGAGGATTAGTGTTACTATACATATACAAATACATATTATATACATGTATCAAAAAGACCGAACATATAGCAAGGGAGGTCGACGGAACACTGTAATATTTTACATGGGAAGAGGATCTGTACATTAATAGACATACATAATGTACAAATGAACCAGATTGTGTACACCTAGGACAAACAATATTCTAAACTTTACCCAGATTAAAAAAAAATTTAAAAACCAAGAAGAAGTAATGAGACATAAACTTAAGGGGATTTCTCCTGGCAAATTCCATTCTAATTTACAACCTAGGACAATGACTTCCAGAAAGGCTCTGCTGCCCTAGGACCCAGCTTGGGGAATGGAGAAATGCTACCTCCTTGTGGCCGTTTCCCACAACAGCAGCTTTGAATCCCCTGCAAAAGGTCACTAAATTTTCACCAACTTGCAGTTCTGTAAATGGCACCTGCCCTCCAGAAAATTTCTGGGGTCAAAAATCGACCAAAAAATTCAAAAGAGGGCAACCTTCGAAGAAGACAGTTTCAAGAGCTATATTGTACTCACGGTTTTTTCTTTTAAGAGAAAAGAAAAAGGCGTAGGAATATGATGAATTTAAAAAATTTTTAATGACATGCATACCCATATTACAAAAACCTATCAGCTCACAGCAGTCAGAATGGCCATTAGGAAAAATGCTGCCAAAAATAAACGGTGAAGGGAGTGTGGAGAAATGCGTACCCTCGGTTGTAAGGGGGGGGCATGTAAAGAGCCACTAATGAAAACACAATGTAGGTGCTTTGAAAAGGGAAATATTGAGCTACCAGTCAATCAATC
>NW_028122212.1:0-61036 GCF_965194805.1 Balaenoptera borealis
AATTGCAGTGCCCCTGAGCTCCATTTTTCAACTCGCTTTTTTGGGAGCTGGCCGCAAAAGCGCAGGATTGCCTCAGGCCCTATTCTGCTTCCCGGCGGCAGGCTGAGCCTGTGGTTAATTCTTCTTCCTGATGGGAAAATAGAGTGACCTGTGCCTGTCCCAACACCTAGAGCTAGTCTCTCATTGGCTCCCCCTCTTCCCGTTCATCCTCAGGACAAATTGCAAGCTGTACGGAACGGGAGGTTAAAGGTGCTGATTCTCCAAGGAGGGAGATTGCTAGTAAAGCGGCTGGAATGGCGAACCCGACCACAAGGAGATGAGAAATGAGGTGCGTTTTAGAAACCTTTCCCGATCACATGGTGTACCACCTTCTGGGTTTCTCATGCATGTTTTCGAGGTAGGAAGATGCCCTTGAACCTGGAGATTTGGGACCCATGGGATGGGTAACAGGCAGTATTACTTTAAAGGCTCTGCGTTTGCTCCCCCAACCTCACCAAACCTCTCAGCCCCGAGAGTGTCCACCCTTATGTCTCATCCAGCTGTGGGTCTAGATATGGTCAATCCAGGTTGCATCACAGCCCCTGAACGAATTTTGTAAGAATTTCTCTCTCTTTCACTGTCTTTGTTTCACGGGTTTTTAAAAGTAATTTATTTTTATAATGGGGTTTAGCTGCTTTTCACGGCTGTGTTTCTGCCGCTTTACAGCCACTTGACTCACTTCCAGAGAGATATCAATACATAGGTTTTAAGATTCTTACTAGTCAGATATATTCTTGTGCGGTGAATAGGGGGTGTGGAGTCCAGTTCACTGAGCAAGGAGTAGGTCTTTCTATTACATATTGGGTTTATGGAACGGTATCTGAGCTCATTTGAAACCCTTGTTTTATGCATCACCCCACCCCACCTTTCCCGTTAAGCAGCCATAGTGTGTTTTGTAAACTTGTGACTCTGTTCTGTTTTGTAATTCAGTTCAAGTGTAGCGGTTTTTACATTCCCTCTATAAGTGATAGCTTATGATAAGTGTCTTTTTCTGTGTGACTTATTTCACTTAGAATCGTCGTAGCTAAAGCCACTCATCATGCTGCTACTAGCCTTATGACATTGATTTCATGGCTGAGTGATATTCCATTGTACATAAGGACCACCACTTCTTTATCCATTTTTCTCTTTCCTGGGATATTAGAGGTGTTATGAAGTGGAGGTTCTTGTCAAAAGAGCAGCCCTAAACTTTGGGGTGCCTGTGTCTTGCTGATTTTTAGTTTTCCCAATTTATACGCCCATGAGTGGAAGTGCCCTATGCGCTCTAAGCTGTGTTTTTTCGATGTTTCAGGACACACCGTACACTTCTCCATAGTGGCTGTTGGCAATTTACATCCCGCCCATCAGCGTAGCAAGGCTCCCATTTCTCCATGGCCTGTCCTGCATTTCTGGTTTTGACAGTTTTTTCCGCATGGCCCTTTTGACCGATGGGAAGCGAGACTTCTTTGTAGCGCTGATTTGCCTTTCCAGGTTGCTTGGTTGGCCAAAAAGGGCGTATGCGTTTTTTCCTGAATATATTCAGGAAAAAACGCATACGCCCTTTTTGGCCAAGGGCATCATTGTCGACGTTTTGCCGCTTTTCATGTGCTTTAAAGGCGATTCGAATCGACCTCCTGAAATCTGTTTCCTGCAATTCTGCCTTGCTTTCAGATCCTCTTCGTTGCCTTCCCTCAATATATTTGTGGACGAGAGTTATCATTTATAACTCTGCAGGTTTGTGAATTGCAGTGCCCCTGAGCTCCATTTTTCAACTCGCTTTTTTGGGAGCTGGCCGCAAAAGCGCAGGATTGCCTCAGGCCCTATTCTGCTTCCCGGCGGCAGGCTGAGCCTGTGGTTAATTCTTCTTCCTGATGGGAAAATAGAGTGACCTGTGCCTGTCCCAACACCTAGAGCTAGTCTCTCATTGGCTCCCCCTCTTCCCGTTCATCCTCAGGACAAATTGCAAGCTGTACGGAACGGGAGGTTAAAGGTGCTGATTCTCCAAGGAGGGAGATTGCTAGTAAAGCGGCTGGAATGGCGAACCCGACCACAAGGAGATGAGAAATGAGGTGCGTTTTAGAAACCTTTCCCGATCACATGGTGTACCACCTTCTGGGTTTCTCATGCATGTTTTCGAGGTAGGAAGATGCCCTTGAACCTGGAGATTTGGGACCCATGGGATGGGTAACAGGCAGTATTACTTTAAAGGCTCTGCGTTTGCTCCCCCAACCTCACCAAACCTCTCAGCCCCGAGAGTGTCCACCCTTATGTCTCATCCAGCTGTGGGTCTAGATATGGTCAATCCAGGTTGCATCACAGCCCCTGAACGAATTTTGTAAGAATTTCTCTCTCTTTCACTGTCTTTGTTTCACGGGTTTTTAAAAGTAATTTATTTTTATAATGGGGTTTAGCTGCTTTTCACGGCTGTGTTTCTGCCGCTTTACAGCCACTTGACTCACTTCCAGAGAGATATCAATACATAGGTTTTAAGATTCTTACTAGTCAGATATATTCTTGTGCGGTGAATAGGGGGTGTGGAGTCCAGTTCACTGAGCAAGGAGTAGGTCTTTCTATTACATATTGGGTTTATGGAACGGTATCTGAGCTCATTTGAAACCCTTGTTTTATGCATCACCCCACCCCACCTTTCCCGTTAAGCAGCCATAGTGTGTTTTGTAAACTTGTGACTCTGTTCTGTTTTGTAATTCAGTTCAAGTGTAGCGGTTTTTACATTCCCTCTATAAGTGATAGCTTATGATAAGTGTCTTTTTCTGTGTGACTTATTTCACTTAGAATCGTCGTAGCTAAAGCCACTCATCATGCTGCTACTAGCCTTATGACATTGATTTCATGGCTGAGTGATATTCCATTGTACATAAGGACCACCACTTCTTTATCCATTTTTCTCTTTCCTGGGATATTTGAGGTGTCATGAAGTGGAGGTTCTTGTCAAAAGAGCAGCCCTAAACTTTGGGGTGCCTGTGTCTTGCTGATTTTTAGTTTTCCCAATTTATACGCCCATGAGTGGAAGTGCCCTATGCGCTCTAAGCTGTGTTTTTTCGATGTTTCAGGACACACCGTACCCTTCTCCAGAGTGGCTGTTGGCAATTTACATCCCGCCCATCAGCGTAGCAAGGCTCCCATTTCTCCATGGCCTGTCCTGCATTTCTGGTTTTGACAGTTTTTTCCGCATGGCCCTTTTGACCGATGGGAAGCGAGACTTCTTTGTAGCGCTGATTTGCCTTTCCAGGTTGCTTGGTTGGCCAAAAAGGGCGTATGCGTTTTTTCCTGAATATATTCAGGAAAAAACGCATACGCCCTTTTTGGCCAAGGGCATCATTGTCGACGTTTTGCCGCTTTTCATGTGCTTTAAAGGCGATTGGAATCGACCTCCTGAAATCTGTTTCCTGCAATTCTGCCTTGCTTTCAGATCCTCTTCGTTGCCTTCCCTCAATATATTTGTGGACGAGAGTTATCATTTATAACTCTGCAGGTTTGTGAATTGCAGTGCCCCTGAGCTCCATTTTTCAACTCGCTTTTTTGGGAGCTGGCCGCAAAAGCGCAGGATTGCCTCAGGCCCTATTCTGCTTCCGGGCGGCAGGCTGAGCCTGTGGTTAATTCTTCTTCCTGATGCGAAAATAGAGTGACCTGTGCCTGTCCCAACACCTAGAGCTAGTCTCTCATTGGCTCCCCCTCTTCCCGTTCATCCTCAGGACAAATTGCAAGCTGTACGGAACGGGAGGTTACAGGTGCTGATTCTCCAAGGAGGGAGATTGCTAGTAAAGCGGCTGGAATGGCGAACCCGAGCACAAGGAGATGAGAAATGAGGTGCGTTTTAGAAACCTTTCCCGATCACACGGTGTACCACCTTCTGGGTTTCTCATGCATGTTTTCGAGGTAGGAAGATGCCCTTGAACCTGGAGATTTGGGACCCATGGGATGGGTAACAGGCAGTATTACTTTAAAGGCTCTGCGTTTGCTCCCCCAACCTCACCAAACCTCTCAGCCCCGAGAGTGTCCACCCTTATGTCTCATCCAGCTGTGGGTCTAGATATGGTCAATCCAGGTTGCATCACAGCCCCTGAACGAATTTTGTAAGAATTTCTCTCTCTTTCACTGTCTGTGTTTCACGGGTTTTTAAAAGTAATTTATTTTTATAATGGGGTTTAGCTGCTTTTCACGGCTGTGTTTCTGCCGCTTTACACCCACTTGACTCACTTCCAGAGAGATATCAATACATAGGTTTTATGATTCTTACTAGTCAGATATATTCTTGTGCGGTGAATAGGGGGTGTGGAGTCCAGTTCCCTGAGCAAGGAGTAGGTCTTTCTATTACATATTGGGTTTATGGAACGGTATCTGAGCTCATTTGAAACCCTTGTTTTATGCATCACCCCACCCCACCTTTCCCGTTAAGCAGCCATAGTGTGTTTTGTAAACTTGTGACTCTGTTCTGTTTTGTAATTCAGTTCAAGTGTAGCGGTTTTTACATTCCCTCTATAAGTGATAGCTTATGATAAGTGTCTTTTTCTGTGTGACTTATTTCACTTAGAATCGTCGTAGCTAAAGCCACTCATCATGCTGCTACTAGCCTTATGACATTGATTTCATGGCTGAGTGATATTCCATTGTACATAAGGACCACCACTTCTTTATCCATTTTTCTCTTTCCTGGGATATTTGAGGTGTCATGAAGTGGAGGTTCTTGTCAACAGAGCAGCCCTAAACTTTGGGGTGCCTGTGTCTTGCTGATTTTTAGTTTTCCCAATTTATACGCCCATGAGTGGAAGTGCCCTATGCGGTGTAAGCTGTGTTTTTGCGATGTTTCAGGACACACCGTACACTTCTCCATAGTGGCTGTTGGCAATTTACATCCCGCCCATCAGCGTAGCAAGGCTCCCATTTCTCCATGGCCTGTCCTGCATTTCTGGTTTTGACACTTTTTCCGCATGGCCCTTTTGACCGATGGGAAGCGAGACTTCTTTGTAGCGCTGATTTGCCTTTCCAGGTTGCTTGGTTGGCCAAAAAGGGCGTATGCGTTTTTTCCTGAATATATTCAGGAAAAAACGCATACGCCCTTTTTGGCCAAGGGCATCATTGTCGACGTTTTGCCGCTTTTCATGTGCTTTAAAGGCGATTCGAATCGACCTCCTGAAATCTGTTTCCTGCAATTCTGCCTTGCTTTCAGATCCTCTTCGTTGCCTTCCCTCAATATATTTGTGGACGAGAGTTATCATTTATAACTCTGCAGGTTTGTGAATTGCAGTGCCCCTGAGCTCCATTTTTCAACTCGCTTTTTTGGGAGCTGGCCGCAAAAGCGCAGGATTGCCTCAGGCCCTATTCTGGTTCCGGGCGGCAGGCTGAGCCTGTGGTTAATTCTTCTTCCTGATGGGAAAATAGAGTGACCTGTGCCTGTCCCAACACCTAGAGCTAGTCTCTCATTGGCTCCCCCTCTTCCTGTTCATCCTCAGGACAAATTGCAAGCTGTACGGAACGGGAGGTTACAGGTGCTGATTCTCCAAGGAGGGAGATTGCTAGTAAAGCGGCTGGAATGGCGAACCCGAGCACAAGGAGATGAGAAATGAGGTGCGTTTTAGAAACCTTTCCCGATCACACGGTGTACCACCTTCTGGGTTTCTCATGCATATTTTCGAGGTAGGAAGATGCCCTTGAACCTGGAGATTTGGGACCCATGGGATGGGTAACAGGCAGTATTACTTTAAAGGCTCTGCGTTTGCTCCCCCAACCTCACCAAACCTCTCAGCCCCGAGAGTGTCCACCCTTATGTCTCATCCAGCTGTGGGTCTAGATATGGTCAATCCAGGTTGCATCACAGCCCCTGAACGAATTTTGTAAGAATTTCTCTCTCTTTCACTGTCTGTGTTTCACGGGTTTTTAAAAGTAATTTATTTTTATAATGGGGTTTAGCTGCTTTTCACGGCTGTGTTTCTGCCGCTTTACACCCACTTGACTCACTTCCAGAGAGATATCAATACATAGGTTTTAAGATTCTTACTAGTCAGATATATTCTTGTGCGGTGAATAGGGGGTGTGGAGTCCAGTTCACTGAGCAAGGAGTAGGTCTTTCTATTACATATTGGGTTTATGGAACAGTATCTGAGCTCATTTGAAACCCTTGTTTTATGCATCACCCCACCCCACCTTTCCCGTTAAGCAGCCATAGTGTGTTTTGTAAACTTGTGACTCTGTTCTGTTTTGTAATTCAGTTCAAGTGTAGCGGTTTTTACATTCCCTCTATAAGTGATAGCTTATGATAAGTGTCTTTTTCTGTGTGACTTATTTCACTTAGAATCGTCGTAGCTAAAGCCACTCATCATGCTGCTACTAGCCTTATGACATTGATTTCATGGCTGAGTGATATTCCATTGTACATAAGGACCACCACTTCTTTATCCATTTTTCTCTTTCCTGGGATATTTGAGGTGTCATGAAGTGGAGGTTCTTGTCAACAGAGCAGCCCTAAACTTTGGGGTGCCTGTGTCTTGCTGATTTTTAGTTTTCCCAATTTATATGCCCATGAGTGGAAGTGCCCTATGCGCTCTAAGCTGTGTTTTTTCGATGTTTCAGGACACACCGTACACTTCTCCAGAGTGGCTGTTGGCAATTTACATCCCGCCCATCAGCGTAGCAAGGCTCCCATTTCTCCATGGCCTGTCCTGCATTTCTGGTTTTGACACTTTTTTCCGCATGGCCCTTTTGACCGATGGGAAGCGAGACTTCTTTGTAGCGCTGATTTGCCTTTCCAGGTTGCTTGGTTGGCCAAAAAGGGCGTATGCGTTTTTTCCTGAATATATTCAGGAAAAAACGCATACGCCCTTTTTGGCCAAGGGCATCATTGTCGACGTTTTGCCGCTTTTCATGTGCTTTAAAGGCGATTCGAATCGACCTCCTGAAATCTGTTTCCTGCAAATCTGCCTTGCTTTCAGATCCTCTTCGTTGCCTTCCCTCAATATATTTGTGGACGAGAGTTATCATTTATAACTCTGCAGGTTTGTGAATTGCAGTGCCCCTGAGCTCCATTTTTCAACTCGCTTTTTTGGGAGCTGGCCGCAAAAGCGCAGGATTGCCTCAGGCCCTATTCTGCTTCCGGGCGGCAGGCTGAGCCTGTGGTTAATTCTTCTTCCTGATGGGAAAATAGAGTGACCTGTGCCTGTCCCAACACCTAGAGCTAGTCTCTCATTGGCTCCCCCTCTTCCCGTTCATCCTCAGGACAAATTGCAAGCTGTACGGAACGGGAGGTTAAAGGTGCTGATTCTCCAAGGAGGGAGATTGCTAGTAAAGCGGCTGGAATGGCGAACCCGAGCACAAGGAGATGAGAAATGAGGTGCGTTTTAGAAACCTTTCCCGATCACATGGTGTACCACCTTCTGGGTTTCTCATGCATGTTTTCGAGGTAGGAAGATGCCCTTGAACCTGGAGATTTGGGACCCATGGGATGGGTAACAGGCAGTATTACTTTAAAGGCTCTGCGTTTGCTCCCCCAACCTCACCAAACCTCTCAGCCCCGAGAGTGTCCACCCTTATGTCTCATCCAGCTGTGGGTCTAGATATGGTCAATCCAGGTTGCATCACAGCCCCTGAACGAATTTTGTAAGAATTTCTCTCTCTTTCACTGTCTGTGTTTCACGGGTTTTTAAAAGTAATTTATTTTTATAATGGGGTTTAGCTGCTTTTCACGGCTGTGTTTCTGCCGCTTTACACCCACTTGACTCACTTCCAGAGAGATATCAATACATAGGTTTTATGATTCTTACTAGTCAGATATATTCTTGTGCGGTGAATAGGGGGTGTGGAGTCCAGTTCCCTGAGCAAGGAGTAGGTCTTTCTATTACATATTGGGTTTATGGAACGGTATCTGAGCTCATTTGAAACCCTTGTTTTATGCATCACCCCACCCCACCTTTCCCGTTAAGCAGCCATAGTGTGTTTTGTAAACGTGTGACTCTGTTCTGTTTTGTAATTCAGTTCAAGTGTAGCGGTTTTTACATTCCCTCTATAAGTGATAGCTTATGATAAGTGTCTTTTTCTGTGTGACTTATTTCACTTAGAATCGTCGTAGCTAAAGCCACTCATCATGCTGCTACTAGCCTTATGACATTGATTTCATGGCTGAGTGATATTCCATTGTACATAAGGACCACCACTTCTTTATCCATTTTTCTCTTTCCTGGGATATTTGAGGTGTCATGAAGTGGAGGTTCTTGTCAACAGAGCAGCCCTAAACTTTGGGGTGCCTGTGTCTTGCTGATTTTTAGTTTTCCCAATTTATACGCCCATGAGTGGAAGTGCCCTATGCGGTGTAAGCTGTGTTTTTGCGATGTTTCAGGACACACCGTACACTTCTCCATAGTGGCTGTTGGCAATTTACATCCCGCCCATCAGCGTAGCAAGGCTCCCATTTCTCCATGGCCTGTCCTGCATTTCTGGTTTTGACACTTTTTCCGCATGGCCCTTTTGACCGATGGGAAGCGAGACTTCTTTGTAGCGCTGATTTGCCTTTCCAGGTTGCTTGGTTGGCCAAAAAGGGCGTATGCGTTTTTTCCTGAATATATTCAGGAAAAAACGCATACGCCCTTTTTGGCCAAGGGCATCATTGTCGACGTTTTGCCGCTTTTCATGTGCTTTAAAGGCGATTCGAATCGACCTCCTGAAATCTGTTTCCTGCAATTCTGCCTTGCTTTCAGATCCTCTTCGTTGCCTTCCCTCAATATATTTGTGGACGAGAGTTATCATTTATAACTCTGCAGGTTTGTGAATTGCAGTGCCCCTGAGCTCCATTTTTCAACTCGCTTTTTTGGGAGCTGGCCGCAAAAGCGCAGGATTGCCTCAGGCCCTATTCTGCTTCCGGGCGGCAGGCTGAGCCTGTGGTTAATTCTTCTTCCTGATGCGAAAATAGAGTGACCTGTGCCTGTCCCAACACCTAGAGCTAGTCTCTCATTGGCTCCCCCTCTTCCCGTTCATCCTCAGGACCAATTGCAAGCTGTACGGAACGGGAGGTTACAGGTGCTGATTCTCCAAGGAGGGAGATTGCTAGTAAAGCGGCTGGAATGGCGAACCCGAGCACAAGGAGATGAGAAATGAGGTGCGTTTTAGAAACCTTTCCCGATCACACGGTGTACCACCTTCTGGGTTTCTCATGCATATTTTCGAGGTAGGAAGATGCCCTTGAACCTGGAGATTTGGGACCCATGGGATGGGTAACAGGCAGTATTACTTTAAAGGCTCTGCGTTTGCTCCCCCAACCTCACCAAACCTCTCAGCCCCGAGAGTGTCCACCCTTATGTCTCATCCAGCTGTGGGTCTAGATATGGTCAATCCAGGTTGCATCACAGCCCCTGAACGAATTTTGTAAGAATTTCTCTCTCTTTCACTGTCTGTGTTTCACGGGTTTTTAAAAGTAATTTATTTTTATAATGGGGTTTAGCTGCTTTTCACGGCTGTGTTTCTGCCGCTTTACACCCACTTGACTCACTTCCAGAGAGATATCAATACATAGGTTTTAAGATTCTTACTAGTCAGATATATTCTTGTGCGGTGAATAGGGGGTGTGGAGTCCAGTTCACTGAGCAAGGAGTAGGTCTTTCTATTACATATTGGGTTTATGGAACAGTATCTGAGCTCATTTGAAACCCTTGTTTTATGCATCACCCCACCCCACCTTTCCCGTTAAGCAGCCATAGTGTGTTTTGTAAACTTGTGACTCTGTTCTGTTTTGTAATTCAGTTCAAGTGTAGCGGTTTTTACATTCCCTCTATAAGTGATAGCTTATGATAAGTGTCTTTTTCTGTGTGACTTATTTCACTTAGAATCGTCGTAGCTAAAGCCACTCATCATGCTGCTACTAGCCTTATGACATTGATTTCATGGCTGAGTGATATTCCATTGTACATAAGGACCACCACTTCTTTATCCATTTTTCTCTTTCCTGGGATATTTGAGGTGTCATGAAGTGGAGGTTCTTGTCAACAGAGCAGCCCTAAACTTTGGGGTGCCTGTGTCTTGCTGATTTTTACTTTTCCCAATTTATACGCCCATGAGTGGAAGTGCCCTATGCGCTCTAAGCTGTGTTTTTTCGATGTTTCAGGACACACCGTACACTTCTCCAGAGTGGCTGTTGGCAATTTACATCCCGCCCATCAGCGTAGCAAGGCTCCCATTTCTCCATGGCCTGTCCTGCATTTCTGGTTTTGACACTTTTTTCCGCATGGCCCTTTTGACCGATGGGAAGCGAGACTTCTTTGTAGCGCTGATTTGCCTTTCCAGGTTGCTTGGTTGGCCAAAAAGGGCGTATGCGTTTTTTCCTGAATATATTCAGGAAAAAACGCATACGCCCTTTTTGGCCAAGGGCATCATTGTCGACGTTTTGCCGCTTTTCATGTGCTTTAAAGGCGATTCGAATCGACCTCCTGAAATCTGTTTCCTGCAATTCTGCCTTGCTTTCAGATCCTCTTCGTTGCCTTCCCTCAATATATTTGTGGACGAGAGTTATCATTTATAACTCTGCAGGTTTGTGAATTGCAGTGCCCCTGAGCTCCATTTTTCAACTCGCTTTTTTGGGAGCTGGCCGCAAAAGCGCAGGATTGCCTCAGGCCCTATTCTGCTTCCCGGCGGCAGGCTGAGCCTGTGGTTAATTCTTCTTCCTGATGGGAAAATAGAGTGACCTGTGCCTGTCCCAACACCTAGAGCTAGTCTCTCATTGGCTCCCCCTCTTCCCGTTCATCCTCAGGACAAATTGCAAGCTGTACGGAACGGGAGGTTAAAGGTGCTGATTCTCCAAGGAGGGAGATTGCTAGTAAAGCGGCTGGAATGGCGAACCCGACCACAAGGAGATGAGAAATGAGGTGCGTTTTAGAAACCTTTCCCGATCACATGGTGTACCACCTTCTGGGTTTCTCATGCATGTTTTCGAGGTAGGAAGATGCCCTTGAACCTGGAGATTTGGGACCCATGGGATGGGTAACAGGCAGTATTACTTTAAAGGCTCTGCGTTTGCTCCCCCAACCTCACCAAACCTCTCAGCCCCGAGAGTGTCCACCCTTATGTCTCATCCAGCTGTGGGTCTAGATATGGTCAATCCAGGTTGCATCACAGCCCCTGAACGAATTTTGTAAGAATTTCTCTCTCTTTCACTGTCTTTGTTTCACGGGTTTTTAAAAGTAATTTATTTTTATAATGGGGTTTAGCTGCTTTTCACGGCTGTGTTTCTGCCGCTTTACAGCCACTTGACTCACTTCCAGAGAGATATCAATACATAGGTTTTAAGATTCTTACTAGTCAGATATATTCTTGTGCGGTGAATAGGGGGTGTGGAGTCCAGTTCACTGAGCAAGGAGTAGGTCTTTCTATTACATATTGGGTTTATGGAACGGTATCTGAGCTCATTTGAAACCCTTGTTTTATGCATCACCCCACCCCACCTTTCCCGTTAAGCAGCCATAGTGTGTTTTGTAAACTTGTGACTCTGTTCTGTTTTGTAATTCAGTTCAAGTGTAGCGGTTTTTACATTCCCTCTATAAGTGATAGCTTATGATAAGTGTCTTTTTCTGTGTGACTTATTTCACTTAGAATCGTCGTAGCTAAAGCCACTCATCATGCTGCTACTAGCCTTATGACATTGATTTCATGGCTGAGTGATATTCCATTGTACATAAGGACCACCACTTCTTTATCCATTTTTCTCTTTCCTGGGATATTAGAGGTGTTATGAAGTGGAGGTTCTTGTCAAAAGAGCAGCCCTAAACTTTGGGGTGCCTGTGTCTTGCTGATTTTTAGTTTTCCCAATTTATACGCCCATGAGTGGAAGTGCCCTATGCGCTCTAAGCTGTGTTTTTTCGATGTTTCAGGACACACCGTACACTTCTCCATAGTGGCTGTTGGCAATTTACATCCCGCCCATCAGCGTAGCAAGGCTCCCATTTCTCCATGGCCTGTCCTGCATTTCTGGTTTTGACAGTTTTTTCCGCATGGCCCTTTTGACCGATGGGAAGCGAGACTTCTTTGTAGCGCTGATTTGCCTTTCCAGGTTGCTTGGTTGGCCAAAAAGGGCGTATGCGTTTTTTCCTGAATATATTCAGGAAAAAACGCATACGCCCTTTTTGGCCAAGGGCATCATTGTCGACGTTTTGCCGCTTTTCATGTGCTTTAAAGGCGATTCGAATCGACCTCCTGAAATCTGTTTCCTGCAATTCTGCCTTGCTTTCAGATCCTCTTCGTTGCCTTCCCTCAATATATTTGTGGACGAGAGTTATCATTTATAACTCTGCAGGTTTGTGAATTGCAGTGCCCCTGAGCTCCATTTTTCAACTCGCTTTTTTGGGAGCTGGCCGCAAAAGCGCAGGATTGCCTCAGGCCCTATTCTGCTTCCCGGCGGCAGGCTGAGCCTGTGGTTAATTCTTCTTCCTGATGGGAAAATAGAGTGACCTGTGCCTGTCCCAACACCTAGAGCTAGTCTCTCATTGGCTCCCCCTCTTCCCGTTCATCCTCAGGACAAATTGCAAGCTGTACGGAACGGGAGGTTAAAGGTGCTGATTCTCCAAGGAGGGAGATTGCTAGTAAAGCGGCTGGAATGGCGAACCCGACCACAAGGAGATGAGAAATGAGGTGCGTTTTAGAAACCTTTCCCGATCACATGGTGTACCACCTTCTGGGTTTCTCATGCATGTTTTCGAGGTAGGAAGATGCCCTTGAACCTGGAGATTTGGGACCCATGGGATGGGTAACAGGCAGTATTACTTTAAAGGCTCTGCGTTTGCTCCCCCAACCTCACCAAACCTCTCAGCCCCGAGAGTGTCCACCCTTATGTCTCATCCAGCTGTGGGTCTAGATATGGTCAATCCAGGTTGCATCACAGCCCCTGAACGAATTTTGTAAGAATTTCTCTCTCTTTCACTGTCTTTGTTTCACGGGTTTTTAAAAGTAATTTATTTTTATAATGGGGTTTAGCTGCTTTTCACGGCTGTGTTTCTGCCGCTTTACAGCCACTTGACTCACTTCCAGAGAGATATCAATACATAGGTTTTAAGATTCTTACTAGTCAGATATATTCTTGTGCGGTGAATAGGGGGTGTGGAGTCCAGTTCACTGAGCAAGGAGTAGGTCTTTCTATTACATATTGGGTTTATGGAACGGTATCTGAGCTCATTTGAAACCCTTGTTTTATGCATCACCCCACCCCACCTTTCCCGTTAAGCAGCCATAGTGTGTTTTGTAAACTTGTGACTCTGTTCTGTTTTGTAATTCAGTTCAAGTGTAGCGGTTTTTACATTCCCTCTATAAGTGATAGCTTATGATAAGTGTCTTTTTCTGTGTGACTTATTTCACTTAGAATCGTCGTAGCTAAAGCCACTCATCATGCTGCTACTAGCCTTATGACATTGATTTCATGGCTGAGTGATATTCCATTGTACATAAGGACCACCACTTCTTTATCCATTTTTCTCTTTCCTGGGATATTTGAGGTGTCATGAAGTGGAGGTTCTTGTCAAAAGAGCAGCCCTAAACTTTGGGGTGCCTGTGTCTTGCTGATTTTTAGTTTTCCCAATTTATACGCCCATGAGTGGAAGTGCCCTATGCGCTCTAAGCTGTGTTTTTTCGATGTTTCAGGACACACCGTACCCTTCTCCAGAGTGGCTGTTGGCAATTTACATCCCGCCCATCAGCGTAGCAAGGCTCCCATTTCTCCATGGCCTGTCCTGCATTTCTGGTTTTGACAGTTTTTTCCGCATGGCCCTTTTGACCGATGGGAAGCGAGACTTCTTTGTAGCGCTGATTTGCCTTTCCAGGTTGCTTGGTTGGCCAAAAAGGGCGTATGCGTTTTTTCCTGAATATATTCAGGAAAAAACGCATACGCCCTTTTTGGCCAAGGGCATCATTGTCGACGTTTTGCCGCTTTTCATGTGCTTTAAAGGCGATTGGAATCGACCTCCTGAAATCTGTTTCCTGCAATTCTGCCTTGCTTTCAGATCCTCTTCGTTGCCTTCCCTCAATATATTTGTGGACGAGAGTTATCATTTATAACTCTGCAGGTTTGTGAATTGCAGTGCCCCTGAGCTCCATTTTTCAACTCGCTTTTTTGGGAGCTGGCCGCAAAAGCGCAGGATTGCCTCAGGCCCTATTCTGCTTCCCGGCGGCAGGCTGAGCCTGTGGTTAATTCTTCTTCCTGATGGGAAAATAGAGTGACCTGTGCCTGTCCCAACACCTAGAGCTAGTCTCTCATTGGCTCCCCCTCTTCCCGTTCATCCTCAGGACAAATTGCAAGCTGTACGGAACGGGAGGTTAAAGGTGCTGATTCTCCAAGGAGGGAGATTGCTAGTAAAGCGGCTGGAATGGCGAACCCGACCACAAGGAGATGAGAAATGAGGTGCGTTTTAGAAACCTTTCCCGATCACATGGTGTACCACCTTCTGGGTTTCTCATGCATGTTTTCGAGGTAGGAAGATGCCCTTGAACCTGGAGATTTGGGACCCATGGGATGGGTAACAGGCAGTATTACTTTAAAGGCTCTGCGTTTGCTCCCCCAACCTCACCAAACCTCTCAGCCCCGAGAGTGTCCACCCTTATGTCTCATCCAGCTGTGGGTCTAGATATGGTCAATCCAGGTTGCATCACAGCCCCTGAACGAATTTTGTAAGAATTTCTCTCTCTTTCACTGTCTGTGTTTCACGGGTTTTTAAAAGTAATTTATTTTTATAATGGGGTTTAGCTGCTTTTCACGGCTGTGTTTCTGCCGCTTTACACCCACTTGACTCACTTCCAGAGAGATATCAATACATAGGTTTTATGATTCTTACTAGTCAGATATATTCTTGTGCGGTGAATAGGGGGTGTGGAGTCCAGTTCCCTGAGCAAGGAGTAGGTCTTTCTATTACATATTGGGTTTATGGAACGGTATCTGAGCTCATTTGAAACCCTTGTTTTATGCATCACCCCACCCCACCTTTCCCGTTAAGCAGCCATAGTGTGTTTTGTAAACGTGTGACTCTGTTCTGTTTTGTAATTCAGTTCAAGTGTAGCGGTTTTTACATTCCCTCTATAAGTGATAGCTTATGATAAGTGTCTTTTTCTGTGTGACTTATTTCACTTAGAATCGTCGTAGCTAAAGCCACTCATCATGCTGCTACTAGCCTTATGACATTGATTTCATGGCTGAGTGATATTCCATTGTACATAAGGACCACCACTTCTTTATCCATTTTTCTCTTTCCTGGGATATTTGAGGTGTCATGAAGTGGAGGTTCTTGTCAACAGAGCAGCCCTAAACTTTGGGGTGCCTGTGTCTTGCTGATTTTTAGTTTTCCCAATTTATACGCCCATGAGTGGAAGTGCCCTATGCGGTGTAAGCTGTGTTTTTGCGATGTTTCAGGACACACCGTACACTTCTCCATAGTGGCTGTTGGCAATTTACATCCCGCCCATCAGCGTAGCAAGGCTCCCATTTCTCCATGGCCTGTCCTGCATTTCTGGTTTTGACACTTTTTCCGCATGGCCCTTTTGACCGATGGGAAGCGAGACTTCTTTGTAGCGCTGATTTGCCTTTCCAGGTTGCTTGGTTGGCCAAAAAGGGCGTATGCGTTTTTTCCTGAATATATTCAGGAAAAAACGCATACGCCCTTTTTGGCCAAGGGCATCATTGTCGACGTTTTGCCGCTTTTCATGTGCTTTAAAGGCGATTCGAATCGACCTCCTGAAATCTGTTTCCTGCAATTCTGCCTTGCTTTCAGATCCTCTTCGTTGCCTTCCCTCAATATATTTGTGGACGAGAGTTATCATTTATAACTCTGCAGGTTTGTGAATTGCAGTGCCCCTGAGCTCCATTTTTCAACTCGCTTTTTTGGGAGCTGGCCGCAAAAGCGCAGGATTGCCTCAGGCCCTATTCTGCTTCCGGGCGGCAGGCTGAGCCTGTGGTTAATTCTTCTTCCTGATGCGAAAATAGAGTGACCTGTGCCTGTCCCAACACCTAGAGCTAGTCTCTCATTGGCTCCCCCTCTTCCCGTTCATCCTCAGGACCAATTGCAAGCTGTACGGAACGGGAGGTTACAGGTGCTGATTCTCCAAGGAGGGAGATTGCTAGTAAAGCGGCTGGAATGGCGAACCCGAGCACAAGGAGATGAGAAATGAGGTGCGTTTTAGAAACCTTTCCCGATCACACGGTGTACCACCTTCTGGGTTTCTCATGCATATTTTCGAGGTAGGAAGATGCCCTTGAACCTGGAGATTTGGGACCCATGGGATGGGTAACAGGCAGTATTACTTTAAAGGCTCTGCGTTTGCTCCCCCAACCTCACCAAACCTCTCAGCCCCGAGAGTGTCCACCCTTATGTCTCATCCAGCTGTGGGTCTAGATATGGTCAATCCAGGTTGCATCACAGCCCCTGAACGAATTTTGTAAGAATTTCTCTCTCTTTCACTGTCTGTGTTTCACGGGTTTTTAAAAGTAATTTATTTTTATAATGGGGTTTAGCTGCTTTTCACGGCTGTGTTTCTGCCGCTTTACACCCACTTGACTCACTTCCAGAGAGATATCAATACATAGGTTTTAAGATTCTTACTAGTCAGATATATTCTTGTGCGGTGAATAGGGGGTGTGGAGTCCAGTTCACTGAGCAAGGAGTAGGTCTTTCTATTACATATTGGGTTTATGGAACAGTATCTGAGCTCATTTGAAACCCTTGTTTTATGCATCACCCCACCCCACCTTTCCCGTTAAGCAGCCATAGTGTGTTTTGTAAACTTGTGACTCTGTTCTGTTTTGTAATTCAGTTCAAGTGTAGCGGTTTTTACATTCCCTCTATAAGTGATAGCTTATGATAAGTGTCTTTTTCTGTGTGACTTATTTCACTTAGAATCGTCGTAGCTAAAGCCACTCATCATGCTGCTACTAGCCTTATGACATTGATTTCATGGCTGAGTGATATTCCATTGTACATAAGGACCACCACTTCTTTATCCATTTTTCTCTTTCCTGGGATATTTGAGGTGTCATGAAGTGGAGGTTCTTGTCAACAGAGCAGCCCTAAACTTTGGGGTGCCTGTGTCTTGCTGATTTTTACTTTTCCCAATTTATACGCCCATGAGTGGAAGTGCCCTATGCGCTCTAAGCTGTGTTTTTTCGATGTTTCAGGACACACCGTACACTTCTCCAGAGTGGCTGTTGGCAATTTACATCCCGCCCATCAGCGTAGCAAGGCTCCCATTTCTCCATGGCCTGTCCTGCATTTCTGGTTTTGACACTTTTTTCCGCATGGCCCTTTTGACCGATGGGAAGCGAGACTTCTTTGTAGCGCTGATTTGCCTTTCCAGGTTGCTTGGTTGGCCAAAAAGGGCGTATGCGTTTTTTCCTGAATATATTCAGGAAAAAACGCATACGCCCTTTTTGGCCAAGGGCATCATTGTCGACGTTTTGCCGCTTTTCATGTGCTTTAAAGGCGATTCGAATCGACCTCCTGAAATCTGTTTCCTGCAAATCTGCCTTGCTTTCAGATCCTCTTCGTTGCCTTCCCTCAATATATTTGTGGACGAGAGTTATCATTTATAACTCTGCAGGTTTGTGAATTGCAGTGCCCCTGAGCTCCATTTTTCAACTCGCTTTTTTGGGAGCTGGCCGCAAAAGCGCAGGATTGCCTCAGGCCCTATTCTGCTTCCGGGCGGCAGGCTGAGCCTGTGGTTAATTCTTCTTCCTGATGGGAAAATAGAGTGACCTGTGCCTGTCCCAACACCTAGAGCTAGTCTCTCATTGGCTCCCCCTCTTCCTGTTCATCCTCAGGACAAATTGCAAGCTGTACGGAACGGGAGGTTACAGGTGCTGATTCTCCAAGGAGGGAGATTGCTAGTAAAGCGGCTGGAATGGCGAACCCGAGCACAAGGAGATGAGAAATGAGGTGCGTTTTAGAAACCTTTCCCGATCACACGGTGTACCACCTTCTGGGTTTCTCATGCATATTTTCGAGGTAGGAAGATGCCCTTGAACCTGGAGATTTGGGACCCATGGGATGGGTAACAGGCAGTATTACTTTAAAGGCTCTGCGTTTGCTCCCCCAACCTCACCAAACCTCTCAGCCCCGAGAGTGTCCACCCTTATGTCTCATCCAGCTGTGGGTCTAGATATGGTCAATCCAGGTTGCATCACAGCCCCTGAACGAATTTTGTAAGAATTTCTCTCTCTTTCACTGTCTGTGTTTCACGGGTTTTTAAAAGTAATTTATTTTTATAATGGGGTTTAGCTGCTTTTCACGGCTGTGTTTCTGCCGCTTTACACCCACTTGACTCACTTCCAGAGAGATATCAATACATAGGTTTTAAGATTCTTACTAGTCAGATATATTCTTGTGCGGTGAATAGGGGGTGTGGAGTCCAGTTCACTGAGCAAGGAGTAGGTCTTTCTATTACATATTGGGTTTATGGAACAGTATCTGAGCTCATTTGAAACCCTTGTTTTATGCATCACCCCACCCCACCTTTCCCGTTAAGCAGCCATAGTGTGTTTTGTAAACTTGTGACTCTGTTCTGTTTTGTAATTCAGTTCAAGTGTAGCGGTTTTTACATTCCCTCTATAAGTGATAGCTTATGATAAGTGTCTTTTTCTGTGTGACTTATTTCACTTAGAATCGTCGTAGCTAAAGCCACTCATCATGCTGCTACTAGCCTTATGACATTGATTTCATGGCTGAGTGATATTCCATTGTACATAAGGACCACCACTTCTTTATCCATTTTTCTCTTTCCTGGGATATTTGAGGTGTCATGAAGTGGAGGTTCTTGTCAACAGAGCAGCCCTAAACTTTGGGGTGCCTGTGTCTTGCTGATTTTTAGTTTTCCCAATTTATATGCCCATGAGTGGAAGTGCCCTATGCGCTCTAAGCTGTGTTTTTTCGATGTTTCAGGACACACCGTACACTTCTCCAGAGTGGCTGTTGGCAATTTACATCCCGCCCATCAGCGTAGCAAGGCTCCCATTTCTCCATGGCCTGTCCTGCATTTCTGGTTTTGACACTTTTTTCCGCATGGCCCTTTTGACCGATGGGAAGCGAGACTTCTTTGTAGCGCTGATTTGCCTTTCCAGGTTGCTTGGTTGGCCAAAAAGGGCGTATGCGTTTTTTCCTGAATATATTCAGGAAAAAACGCATACGCCCTTTTTGGCCAAGGGCATCATTGTCGACGTTTTGCCGCTTTTCATGTGCTTTAAAGGCGATTCGAATCGACCTCCTGAAATCTGTTTCCTGCAAATCTGCCTTGCTTTCAGATCCTCTTCGTTGCCTTCCCTCAATATATTTGTGGACGAGAGTTATCATTTATAACTCTGCAGGTTTGTGAATTGCAGTGCCCCTGAGCTCCATTTTTCAACTCGCTTTTTTGGGAGCTGGCCGCAAAAGCGCAGGATTGCCTCAGGCCCTATTCTGCTTCCGGGCGGCAGGCTGAGCCTGTGGTTAATTCTTCTTCCTGATGGGAAAATAGAGTGACCTGTGCCTGTCCCAACACCTAGAGCTAGTCTCTCATTGGCTCCCCCTCTTCCCGTTCATCCTCAGGACAAATTGCAAGCTGTACGGAACGGGAGGTTAAAGGTGCTGATTCTCCAAGGAGGGAGATTGCTAGTAAAGCGGCTGGAATGGCGAACCCGAGCACAAGGAGATGAGAAATGAGGTGCGTTTTAGAAACCTTTCCCGATCACATGGTGTACCACCTTCTGGGTTTCTCATGCATGTTTTCGAGGTAGGAAGATGCCCTTGAACCTGGAGATTTGGGACCCATGGGATGGGTAACAGGCAGTATTACTTTAAAGGCTCTGCGTTTGCTCCCCCAACCTCACCAAACCTCTCAGCCCCGAGAGTGTCCACCCTTATGTCTCATCCAGCTGTGGGTCTAGATATGGTCAATCCAGGTTGCATCACAGCCCCTGAACGAATTTTGTAAGAATTTCTCTCTCTTTCACTGTCTGTGTTTCACGGGTTTTTAAAAGTAATTTATTTTTATAATGGGGTTTAGCTGCTTTTCACGGCTGTGTTTCTGCCGCTTTACACCCACTTGACTCACTTCCAGAGAGATATCAATACATAGGTTTTATGATTCTTACTAGTCAGATATATTCTTGTGCGGTGAATAGGGGGTGTGGAGTCCAGTTCCCTGAGCAAGGAGTAGGTCTTTCTATTACATATTGGGTTTATGGAACGGTATCTGAGCTCATTTGAAACCCTTGTTTTATGCATCACCCCACCCCACCTTTCCCGTTAAGCAGCCATAGTGTGTTTTGTAAACGTGTGACTCTGTTCTGTTTTGTAATTCAGTTCAAGTGTAGCGGTTTTTACATTCCCTCTATAAGTGATAGCTTATGATAAGTGTCTTTTTCTGTGTGACTTATTTCACTTAGAATCGTCGTAGCTAAAGCCACTCATCATGCTGCTACTAGCCTTATGACATTGATTTCATGGCTGAGTGATATTCCATTGTACATAAGGACCACCACTTCTTTATCCATTTTTCTCTTTCCTGGGATATTTGAGGTGTCATGAAGTGGAGGTTCTTGTCAACAGAGCAGCCCTAAACTTTGGGGTGCCTGTGTCTTGCTGATTTTTAGTTTTCCCAATTTATACGCCCATGAGTGGAAGTGCCCTATGCGGTGTAAGCTGTGTTTTTGCGATGTTTCAGGACACACCGTACACTTCTCCATAGTGGCTGTTGGCAATTTACATCCCGCCCATCAGCGTAGCAAGGCTCCCATTTCTCCATGGCCTGTCCTGCATTTCTGGTTTTGACACTTTTTCCGCATGGCCCTTTTGACCGATGGGAAGCGAGACTTCTTTGTAGCGCTGATTTGCCTTTCCAGGTTGCTTGGTTGGCCAAAAAGGGCGTATGCGTTTTTTCCTGAATATATTCAGGAAAAAACGCATACGCCCTTTTTGGCCAAGGGCATCATTGTCGACGTTTTGCCGCTTTTCATGTGCTTTAAAGGCGATTCGAATCGACCTCCTGAAATCTGTTTCCTGCAATTCTGCCTTGCTTTCAGATCCTCTTCGTTGCCTTCCCTCAATATATTTGTGGACGAGAGTTATCATTTATAACTCTGCAGGTTTGTGAATTGCAGTGCCCCTGAGCTCCATTTTTCAACTCGCTTTTTTGGGAGCTGGCCGCAAAAGCGCAGGATTGCCTCAGGCCCTATTCTGGTTCCGGGCGGCAGGCTGAGCCTGTGGTTAATTCTTCTTCCTGATGGGAAAATAGAGTGACCTGTGCCTGTCCCAACACCTAGAGCTAGTCTCTCATTGGCTCCCCCTCTTCCCGTTCATCCTCAGGACAAATTGCAAGCTGTACGGAACGGGAGGTTACAGGTGCTGATTCTCCAAGGAGGGAGATTGCTAGTAAAGCGGCTGGAATGGCGAACCCGAGCACAAGGAGATGAGAAATGAGGTGCGTTTTAGAAACCTTTCCCGATCACACGGTGTACCACCTTCTGGGTTTCTCATGCATATTTTCGAGGTAGGAAGATGCCCTTGAACCTGGAGATTTGGGACCCATGGGATGGGTAACAGGCAGTATTACTTTAAAGGCTCTGCGTTTGCTCCCCCAACCTCACCAAACCTCTCAGCCCCGAGAGTGTCCACCCTTATGTCTCATCCAGCTGTGGGTCTAGATATGGTCAATCCAGGTTGCATCACAGCCCCTGAACGAATTTTGTAAGAATTTCTCTCTCTTTCACTGTCTGTGTTTCACGGGTTTTTAAAAGTAATTTATTTTTATAATGGGGTTTAGCTGCTTTTCACGGCTGTGTTTCTGCCGCTTTACACCCACTTGACTCACTTCCAGAGAGATATCAATACATAGGTTTTAAGATTCTTACTAGTCAGATATATTCTTGTGCGGTGAATAGGGGGTGTGGAGTCCAGTTCACTGAGCAAGGAGTAGGTCTTTCTATTACATATTGGGTTTATGGAACAGTATCTGAGCTCATTTGAAACCCTTGTTTTATGCATCACCCCACCCCACTTTTCCCGTTAAGCAGCCATAGTGTGTTTTGTAAACTTGTGACTCTGTTCTGTTTTGTAATTCAGTTCAAGTGTAGCAGTTTTTACATTCCCTCTATAAGTGATAGCTTATGATAAGTGTCTTTTTCTGTGTGACTTATTTCACTTAGAATCGTCGTAGCTAAAGCCACTCATCATGCTGCTACTAGCCTTATGACATTGATTTCATGGCTGAGTGATATTCCATTGTACATAAGGACCACCACTTCTTTATCCATTTTTCTCTTTCCTGGGATATTTGAGGTGTCATGAAGTGGAGGGTCTTGTCAACAGAGCAGCCCTAAACTTTGGGGTGCCTGTGTCTTGCTGATTTTTAGTTTTCCCAATTTATATGCCCATGAGTGGAAGTGCCCTATGCGCTCTAAGCTGTGTTTTTTCGATGTTTCAGGACACACCGTACCCTTCTCCAGAGTGGCTGTTGGCAATTTACATCCCGCCCATCAGCGTAGCAAGGCTCCCATTTCTCCATGGCCTGTCCTGCATTTCTGGTTTTGACACTTTTTTCCGCATGGCCCTTTTGACCGATGGGAAGCGAGACTTCTTTGTAGCGCTGATTTGCCTTTCCAGGTTGCTTGGTTGGCCAAAAAGGGCGTATGCGTTTTTTCCTGAATATATTCAGGAAAAAACGCATACGCCCTTTTTGGCCAAGGGCATCATTGTCGACGTTTTGCCGCTTTTCATGTGCTTTAAAGGCGATTCGAATCGACCTCCTGAAATCTGTTTCCTGCAATTCTGCCTTGCTTTCAGATCCTCTTCGTTGCCTTCCCTCAATATATTTGTGGACGAGAGTTATCATTTATAACTCTGCAGGTTTGTGAATTGCAGTGCCCCTGAGCTCCATTTTTCAACTCGCTTTTTTGGGAGCTGGCCGCAAAAGCGCAGGATTGCCTCAGGCCCTATTCTGCTTCCGGGCGGCAGGCTGAGCCTGTGGTTAATTCTTCTTCCTGATGGGAAAATAGAGTGACCTGTGCCTGTCCCAACACCTAGAGCTAGTCTCTCATTGGCTCCCCCTCTTCCCGTTCATCCTCAGGACAAATTGCAAGCTGTACGGAACGGGAGGTTACAGGTGCTGATTCTCCAAGGAGGGAGATTGCTAGTAAAGCGGCTGGAATGGCGAACCCGAGCACAAGGAGATGAGAAATGAGGTGCGTTTTAGAAACCTTTCCCGATCACATGGTGTACCACCTTCTGGGTTTCTCATGCATGTTTTCGAGGTAGGAAGATGCCCTTGAACCTGGAGATTTGGGACCCATGGGATGGGTAACAGGCAGTATTACTTTAAAGGCTCTGCGTTTGCTCCCCCAACCTCACCAAACCTCTCAGCCCCGAGAGTGTCCACCCTTATGTCTCATCCAGCTGTGGGTCTAGATATGGTCAATCCAGGTTGCATCACAGCCCCTGAACGAATTTTGTAAGAATTTCTCTCTCTTTCACTGTCTGTGTTTCACGGGTTTTTAAAAGTAATTTATTTTTATAATGGGGTTTAGCTGCTTTTCACGGCTGTGTTTCTGCCGCTTTACACCCACTTGTCTCACTTCCAGAGAGATATCAATACATAGGTTTTATGATTCTTACTAGTCAGATATATTCTTGTGCGGTGAATAGGGGGTGTGGAGTCCAGTTCACTGAGCAAGGAGTAGGTCTTTCTATTACATATTGGGTTTATGGAACGGTATCTGAGCTCATTTGAAACCCTTGTTTTATGCATCACCCCACCCCACCTTTCCCGTTAAGCAGCCATAGTGTGTTTTGTAAACGTGTGACTCTGTTCTGTTTTGTAATTCAGTTCAAGTGTAGCGGTTTTTACATTCCCTCTATAAGTGATAGCTTATGATAAGTGTCTTTTTCTGTGTGACTTATTTCACTTAGAATCGTCGTAGCTAAAGCCACTCATCATGCTGCTACTAGCCTTATGACATTGATTTCATGGCTGAGTGATATTCCATTGTACATAAGGACCACCACTTCTTTATCCATTTTTCTCTTTCCTGGGATATTTGAGGTGTCATGAAGTGGAGGTTCTTGTCAACAGAGCAGCCCTAAACTTGGGGTGCCTGTGTCTTGCTGATTTTTAGTTTTCCCAATTTATACGCCCATGAGTGGAAGTGCCCTATGTGCTCTAAGCTCTGTTTTTTCGATGTTTCAGGACACACCGTACACTTCTCCAGAGTGGCTGTTGGCAATTTACATCCCGCCCATCAGCGTAGCAAGGCTCCCATTTCTCCATGGCCTGTCCTGCATTTCTGGTTTTGACACTTTTTTCCGCATGGCCCTTTTGACCGATGGGAAGCGAGACTTCTTTGTAGCGCTGATTTGCCTTTCCAGGTTGCTTGGTTGGCCAAAAAGGGCGTATGCGTTTTTTCCTGAATATATTCAGGAAAAAACGCATACGCCCTTTTTGGCCAAGGGCATCATTGTCGACGTTTTGCCGCTTTTCATGTGCTTTAAAGGCGATTCGAATCGACCTCCTGAAATCTGTTTCCTGCAATTCTGCCTTGCTTTCAGATCCTCTTCGTTGCCTTCCCTCAATATATTTGTGGACGAGAGTTATCATTTATAACTCTGCAGGTTTGTGAATTGCAGTGCCCCTGAGCTCCATTTTTCAACTCGCTTTTTTGGGAGCTGGCCGCAAAAGCGCAGGATTGCCTCAGGCCCTATTCTGCTTCCCGGCGGCAGGCTGAGCCTGTGGTTAATTCTTCTTCCTGATGGGAAAATAGAGTGACCTGTGCCTGTCCCAACACCTAGAGCTAGTCTCTCATTGGCTCCCCCTCTTCCCGTTCATCCTCAGGACAAATTGCAAGCTGTACGGAACGGGAGGTTAAAGGTGCTGATTCTCCAAGGAGGGAGATTGCTAGTAAAGCGGCTGGAATGGCGAACCCGACCACAAGGAGATGAGAAATGAGGTGCGTTTTAGAAACCTTTCCCGATCACATGGTGTACCACCTTCTGGGTTTCTCATGCATGTTTTCGAGGTAGGAAGATGCCCTTGAACCTGGAGATTTGGGACCCATGGGATGGGTAACAGGCAGTATTACTTTAAAGGCTCTGCGTTTGCTCCCCCAACCTCACCAAACCTCTCAGCCCCGAGAGTGTCCACCCTTATGTCTCATCCAGCTGTGGGTCTAGATATGGTCAATCCAGGTTGCATCACAGCCCCTGAACGAATTTTGTAAGAATTTCTCTCTCTTTCACTGTCTTTGTTTCACGGGTTTTTAAAAGTAATTTATTTTTATAATGGGGTTTAGCTGCTTTTCACGGCTGTGTTTCTGCCGCTTTACAGCCACTTGACTCACTTCCAGAGAGATATCAATACATAGGTTTTAAGATTCTTACTAGTCAGATATATTCTTGTGCGGTGAATAGGGGGTGTGGAGTCCAGTTCACTGAGCAAGGAGTAGGTCTTTCTATTACATATTGGGTTTATGGAACGGTATCTGAGCTCATTTGAAACCCTTGTTTTATGCATCACCCCACCCCACCTTTCCCGTTAAGCAGCCATAGTGTGTTTTGTAAACTTGTGACTCTGTTCTGTTTTGTAATTCAGTTCAAGTGTAGCGGTTTTTACATTCCCTCTATAAGTGATAGCTTATGATAAGTGTCTTTTTCTGTGTGACTTATTTCACTTAGAATCGTCGTAGCTAAAGCCACTCATCATGCTGCTACTAGCCTTATGACATTGATTTCATGGCTGAGTGATATTCCATTGTACATAAGGACCACCACTTCTTTATCCATTTTTCTCTTTCCTGGGATATTTGAGGTGTCATGAAGTGGAGGTTCTTGTCAAAAGAGCAGCCCTAAACTTTGGGGTGCCTGTGTCTTGCTGATTTTTAGTTTTCCCAATTTATACGCCCATGAGTGGAAGTGCCCTATGCGCTCTAAGCTGTGTTTTTTCGATGTTTCAGGACACACCGTACCCTTCTCCAGAGTGGCTGTTGGCAATTTACATCCCGCCCATCAGCGTAGCAAGGCTCCCATTTCTCCATGGCCTGTCCTGCATTTCTGGTTTTGACAGTTTTTTCCGCATGGCCCTTTTGACCGATGGGAAGCGAGACTTCTTTGTAGCGCTGATTTGCCTTTCCAGGTTGCTTGGTTGGCCAAAAAGGGCGTATGCGTTTTTTCCTGAATATATTCAGGAAAAAACGCATACGCCCTTTTTGGCCAAGGGCATCATTGTCGACGTTTTGCCGCTTTTCATGTGCTTTAAAGGCGATTCGAATCGACCTCCTGAAATCTGTTTCCTGCAATTCTGCCTTGCTTTCAGATCCTCTTCGTTGCCTTCCCTCAATATATTTGTGGACGAGAGTTATCATTTATAACTCTGCAGGTTTGTGAATTGCAGTGCCCCTGAGCTCCATTTTTCAACTCGCTTTTTTGGGAGCTGGCCGCAAAAGCGCAGGATTGCCTCAGGCCCTATTCTGCTTCCGGGCGGCAGGCTGAGCCTGTGGTTAATTCTTCTTCCTGATGCGAAAATAGAGTGACCTGTGCCTGTCCCAACACCTAGAGCTAGTCTCTCATTGGCTCCCCCTCTTCCCGTTCATCCTCAGGACAAATTGCAAGCTGTACGGAACGGGAGGTTACAGGTGCTGATTCTCCAAGGAGGGAGATTGCTAGTAAAGCGGCTGGAATGGCGAACCCGAGCACAAGGAGATGAGAAATGAGGTGCGTTTTAGAAACCTTTCCCGATCACACGGTGTACCACCTTCTGGGTTTCTCATGCATGTTTTCGAGGTAGGAAGATGCCCTTGAACCTGGAGATTTGGGACCCATGGGATGGGTAACAGGCAGTATTACTTTAAAGGCTCTGCGTTTGCTCCCCCAACCTCACCAAACCTCTCAGCCCCGAGAGTGTCCACCCTTATGTCTCATCCAGCTGTGGGTCTAGATATGGTCAATCCAGGTTGCATCACAGCCCCTGAACGAATTTTGTAAGAATTTCTCTCTCTTTCACTGTCTGTGTTTCACGGGTTTTTAAAAGTAATTTATTTTTATAATGGGGTTTAGCTGCTTTTCACGGCTGTGTTTCTGCCGCTTTACAGCCACTTGACTCACTTCCAGAGAGATATCAATACATAGGTTTTAAGATTCTTACTAGTCAGATATATTCTTGTGCGGTGAATAGGGGGTGTGGAGTCCAGTTCACTGAGCAAGGAGTAGGTCTTTCTATTACATATTGGGTTTATGGAACGGTATCTGAGCTCATTTGAAACCCTTGTTTTATGCATCACCCCACCCCACCTTTCCCGTTAAGCAGCCATAGTGTGTTTTGTAAACTTGTGACTCTGTTCTGTTTTGTAATTCAGTTCAAGTGTAGCGGTTTTTACATTCCCTCTATAAGTGATAGCTTATGATAAGTGTCTTTTTCTGTGTGACTTATTTCACTTAGAATCGCCGTAGCTAAAGCCACTCATCATGCTGCTACTAGCCTTATGACATTGATTTCATGGCTGAGTGATATTCCATTGTACATAAGGACCACCACTTCTTTATCCATTTTTCTCTTTCCTGGGATATTAGAGGTGTTATGAAGTGGAGGTTCTTGTCAAAAGAGCAGCCCTAAACTTTGGGGTGCCTGTGTCTTGCTGATTTTTAGTTTTCCCAATTTATACGCCCATGAGTGGAAGTGCCCTATGCGCTCTAAGCTGTGTTTTTTCGATGTTTCAGGACACACCGTACACTTCTCCATAGTGGCTGTTGGCAATTTACATCCCGCCCATCAGCGTAGCAAGGCTCCCATTTCTCCATGGCCTGTCCTGCATTTCTGGTTTTGACAGTTTTTTCCGCATGGCCCTTTTGACCGATGGGAAGCGAGACTTCTTTGTAGCGCTGATTTGCCTTTCCAGGTTGCTTGGTTGGCCAAAAAGGGCGTATGCGTTTTTTCCTGAATATATTCAGGAAAAAACGCATACGCCCTTTTTGGCCAAGGGCATCATTGTCGACGTTTTGCCGCTTTTCATGTGCTTTAAAGGCGATTCGAATCGACCTCCTGAAATCTGTTTCCTGCAATTCTGCCTTGCTTTCAGATCCTCTTCGTTGCCTTCCCTCAATATATTTGTGGACGAGAGTTATCATTTATAACTCTGCAGGTTTGTGAATTGCAGTGCCCCTGAGCTCCATTTTTCAACTCGCTTTTTTGGGAGCTGGCCGCAAAAGCGCAGGATTGCCTCAGGCCCTATTCTGCTTCCCGGCGGCAGGCTGAGCCTGTGGTTAATTCTTCTTCCTGATGGGAAAATAGAGTGACCTGTGCCTGTCCCAACACCTAGAGCTAGTCTCTCATTGGCTCCCCCTCTTCCCGTTCATCCTCAGGACAAATTGCAAGCTGTACGGAACGGGAGGTTAAAGGTGCTGATTCTCCAAGGAGGGAGATTGCTAGTAAAGCGGCTGGAATGGCGAACCCGACCACAAGGAGATGAGAAATGAGGTGCGTTTTAGAAACCTTTCCCGATCACATGGTGTACCACCTTCTGGGTTTCTCATGCATGTTTTCGAGGTAGGAAGATGCCCTTGAACCTGGAGATTTGGGACCCATGGGATGGGTAACAGGCAGTATTACTTTAAAGGCTCTGCGTTTGCTCCCCCAACCTCACCAAACCTCTCAGCCCCGAGAGTGTCCACCCTTATGTCTCATCCAGCTGTGGGTCTAGATATGGTCAATCCAGGTTGCATCACAGCCCCTGAACGAATTTTGTAAGAATTTCTCTCTCTTTCACTGTCTTTGTTTCACGGGTTTTTAAAAGTAATTTATTTTTATAATGGGGTTTAGCTGCTTTTCACGGCTGTGTTTCTGCCGCTTTACAGCCACTTGACTCACTTCCAGAGAGATATCAATACATAGGTTTTAAGATTCTTACTAGTCAGATATATTCTTGTGCGGTGAATAGGGGGTGTGGAGTCCAGTTCACTGAGCAAGGAGTAGGTCTTTCTATTACATATTGGGTTTATGGAACGGTATCTGAGCTCATTTGAAACCCTTGTTTTATGCATCACCCCACCCCACCTTTCCCGTTAAGCAGCCATAGTGTGTTTTGTAAACTTGTGACTCTGTTCTGTTTTGTAATTCAGTTCAAGTGTAGCGGTTTTTACATTCCCTCTATAAGTGATAGCTTATGATAAGTGTCTTTTTCTGTGTGACTTATTTCACTTAGAATCGTCGTAGCTAAAGCCACTCATCATGCTGCTACTAGCCTTATGACATTGATTTCATGGCTGAGTGATATTCCATTGTACATAAGGACCACCACTTCTTTATCCATTTTTCTCTTTCCTGGGATATTTGAGGTGTCATGAAGTGGAGGTTCTTGTCAAAAGAGCAGCCCTAAACTTTGGGGTGCCTGTGTCTTGCTGATTTTTAGTTTTCCCAATTTATACGCCCATGAGTGGAAGTGCCCTATGCGCTCTAAGCTGTGTTTTTTCGATGTTTCAGGACACACCGTACCCTTCTCCAGAGTGGCTGTTGGCAATTTACATCCCGCCCATCAGCGTAGCAAGGCTCCCATTTCTCCATGGCCTGTCCTGCATTTCTGGTTTTGACAGTTTTTTCCGCATGGCCCTTTTGACCGATGGGAAGCGAGACTTCTTTGTAGCGCTGATTTGCCTTTCCAGGTTGCTTGGTTGGCCAAAAAGGGCGTATGCGTTTTTTCCTGAATATATTCAGGAAAAAACGCATACGCCCTTTTTGGCCAAGGGCATCATTGTCGACGTTTTGCCGCTTTTCATGTGCTTTAAAGGCGATTCGAATCGACCTCCTGAAATCTGTTTCCTGCAATTCTGCCTTGCTTTCAGATCCTCTTCGTTGCCTTCCCTCAATATATTTGTGGACGAGAGTTATCATTTATAACTCTGCAGGTTTGTGAATTGCAGTGCCCCTGAGCTCCATTTTTCAACTCGCTTTTTTGGGAGCTGGCCGCAAAAGCGCAGGATTGCCTCAGGCCCTATTCTGCTTCCGGGCGGCAGGCTGAGCCTGTGGTTAATTCTTCTTCCTGATGCGAAAATAGAGTGACCTGTGCCTGTCCCAACACCTAGAGCTAGTCTCTCATTGGCTCCCCCTCTTCCCGTTCATCCTCAGGACAAATTGCAAGCTGTACGGAACGGGAGGTTACAGGTGCTGATTCTCCAAGGAGGGAGATTGCTAGTAAAGCGGCTGGAATGGCGAACCCGAGCACAAGGAGATGAGAAATGAGGTGCGTTTTAGAAACCTTTCCCGATCACACGGTGTACCACCTTCTGGGTTTCTCATGCATGTTTTCGAGGTAGGAAGATGCCCTTGAACCTGGAGATTTGGGACCCATGGGATGGGTAACAGGCAGTATTACTTTAAAGGCTCTGCGTTTGCTCCCCCAACCTCACCAAACCTCTCAGCCCCGAGAGTGTCCACCCTTATGTCTCATCCAGCTGTGGGTCTAGATATGGTCAATCCAGGTTGCATCACAGCCCCTGAACGAATTTTGTAAGAATTTCTCTCTCTTTCACTGTCTGTGTTTCACGGGTTTTTAAAAGTAATTTATTTTTATAATGGGGTTTAGCTGCTTTTCACGGCTGTGTTTCTGCCGCTTTACAGCCACTTGACTCACTTCCAGAGAGATATCAATACATAGGTTTTAAGATTCTTACTAGTCAGATATATTCTTGTGCGGTGAATAGGGGGTGTGGAGTCCAGTTCACTGAGCAAGGAGTAGGTCTTTCTATTACATATTGGGTTTATGGAACGGTATCTGAGCTCATTTGAAACCCTTGTTTTATGCATCACCCCACCCCACCTTTCCCGTTAAGCAGCCATAGTGTGTTTTGTAAACTTGTGACTCTGTTCTGTTTTGTAATTCAGTTCAAGTGTAGCGGTTTTTACATTCCCTCTATAAGTGATAGCTTATGATAAGTGTCTTTTTCTGTGTGACTTATTTCACTTAGAATCGTCGTAGCTAAAGCCACTCATCATGCTGCTACTAGCCTTATGACATTGATTTCATGGCTGAGTGATATTCCATTGTACATAAGGACCACCACTTCTTTATCCATTTTTCTCTTTCCTGGGATATTAGAGGTGTTATGAAGTGGAGGTTCTTGTCAAAAGAGCAGCCCTAAACTTTGGGGTGCCTGTGTCTTGCTGATTTTTAGTTTTCCCAATTTATACGCCCATGAGTGGAAGTGCCCTATGCGCTCTAAGCTGTGTTTTTTCGATGTTTCAGGACACACCGTACACTTCTCCATAGTGGCTGTTGGCAATTTACATCCCGCCCATCAGCGTAGCAAGGCTCCCATTTCTCCATGGCCTGTCCTGCATTTCTGGTTTTGACAGTTTTTTCCGCATGGCCCTTTTGACCGATGGGAAGCGAGACTTCTTTGTAGCGCTGATTTGCCTTTCCAGGTTGCTTGGTTGGCCAAAAAGGGCGTATGCGTTTTTTCCTGAATATATTCAGGAAAAAACGCATACGCCCTTTTTGGCCAAGGGCATCATTGTCGACGTTTTGCCGCTTTTCATGTGCTTTAAAGGCGATTCGAATCGACCTCCTGAAATCTGTTTCCTGCAATTCTGCCTTGCTTTCAGATCCTCTTCGTTGCCTTCCCTCAATATATTTGTGGACGAGAGTTATCATTTATAACTCTGCAGGTTTGTGAATTGCAGTGCCCCTGAGCTCCATTTTTCAACTCGCTTTTTTGGGAGCTGGCCGCAAAAGCGCAGGATTGCCTCAGGCCCTATTCTGCTTCCCGGCGGCAGGCTGAGCCTGTGGTTAATTCTTCTTCCTGATGGGAAAATAGAGTGACCTGTGCCTGTCCCAACACCTAGAGCTAGTCTCTCATTGGCTCCCCCTCTTCCCGTTCATCCTCAGGACAAATTGCAAGCTGTACGGAACGGGAGGTTAAAGGTGCTGATTCTCCAAGGAGGGAGATTGCTAGTAAAGCGGCTGGAATGGCGAACCCGACCACAAGGAGATGAGAAATGAGGTGCGTTTTAGAAACCTTTCCCGATCACATGGTGTACCACCTTCTGGGTTTCTCATGCATGTTTTCGAGGTAGGAAGATGCCCTTGAACCTGGAGATTTGGGACCCATGGGATGGGTAACAGGCAGTATTACTTTAAAGGCTCTGCGTTTGCTCCCCCAACCTCACCAAACCTCTCAGCCCCGAGAGTGTCCACCCTTATGTCTCATCCAGCTGTGGGTCTAGATATGGTCAATCCAGGTTGCATCACAGCCCCTGAACGAATTTTGTAAGAATTTCTCTCTCTTTCACTGTCTTTGTTTCACGGGTTTTTAAAAGTAATTTATTTTTATAATGGGGTTTAGCTGCTTTTCACGGCTGTGTTTCTGCCGCTTTACAGCCACTTGACTCACTTCCAGAGAGATATCAATACATAGGTTTTAAGATTCTTACTAGTCAGATATATTCTTGTGCGGTGAATAGGGGGTGTGGAGTCCAGTTCACTGAGCAAGGAGTAGGTCTTTCTATTACATATTGGGTTTATGGAACGGTATCTGAGCTCATTTGAAACCCTTGTTTTATGCATCACCCCACCCCACCTTTCCCGTTAAGCAGCCATAGTGTGTTTTGTAAACTTGTGACTCTGTTCTGTTTTGTAATTCAGTTCAAGTGTAGCGGTTTTTACATTCCCTCTATAAGTGATAGCTTATGATAAGTGTCTTTTTCTGTGTGACTTATTTCACTTAGAATCGTCGTAGCTAAAGCCACTCATCATGCTGCTACTAGCCTTATGACATTGATTTCATGGCTGAGTGATATTCCATTGTACATAAGGACCACCACTTCTTTATCCATTTTTCTCTTTCCTGGGATATTTGAGGTGTCATGAAGTGGAGGTTCTTGTCAAAAGAGCAGCCCTAAACTTTGGGGTGCCTGTGTCTTGCTGATTTTTAGTTTTCCCAATTTATACGCCCATGAGTGGAAGTGCCCTATGCGCTCTAAGCTGTGTTTTTTCGATGTTTCAGGACACACCGTACCCTTCTCCAGAGTGGCTGTTGGCAATTTACATCCCGCCCATCAGCGTAGCAAGGCTCCCATTTCTCCATGGCCTGTCCTGCATTTCTGGTTTTGACAGTTTTTTCCGCATGGCCCTTTTGACCGATGGGAAGCGAGACTTCTTTGTAGCGCTGATTTGCCTTTCCAGGTTGCTTGGTTGGCCAAAAAGGGCGTATGCGTTTTTTCCTGAATATATTCAGGAAAAAACGCATACGCCCTTTTTGGCCAAGGGCATCATTGTCGACGTTTTGCCGCTTTTCATGTGCTTTAAAGGCGATTCGAATCGACCTCCTGAAATCTGTTTCCTGCAATTCTGCCTTGCTTTCAGATCCTCTTCGTTGCCTTCCCTCAATATATTTGTGGACGAGAGTTATCATTTATAACTCTGCAGGTTTGTGAATTGCAGTGCCCCTGAGCTCCATTTTTCAACTCGCTTTTTTGGGAGCTGGCCGCAAAAGCGCAGGATTGCCTCAGGCCCTATTCTGCTTCCGGGCGGCAGGCTGAGCCTGTGGTTAATTCTTCTTCCTGATGCGAAAATAGAGTGACCTGTGCCTGTCCCAACACCTAGAGCTAGTCTCTCATTGGCTCCCCCTCTTCCCGTTCATCCTCAGGACAAATTGCAAGCTGTACGGAACGGGAGGTTACAGGTGCTGATTCTCCAAGGAGGGAGATTGCTAGTAAAGCGGCTGGAATGGCGAACCCGAGCACAAGGAGATGAGAAATGAGGTGCGTTTTAGAAACCTTTCCCGATCACACGGTGTACCACCTTCTGGGTTTCTCATGCATGTTTTCGAGGTAGGAAGATGCCCTTGAACCTGGAGATTTGGGACCCATGGGATGGGTAACAGGCAGTATTACTTTAAAGGCTCTGCGTTTGCTCCCCCAACCTCACCAAACCTCTCAGCCCCGAGAGTGTCCACCCTTATGTCTCATCCAGCTGTGGGTCTAGATATGGTCAATCCAGGTTGCATCACAGCCCCTGAACGAATTTTGTAAGAATTTCTCTCTCTTTCACTGTCTGTGTTTCACGGGTTTTTAAAAGTAATTTATTTTTATAATGGGGTTTAGCTGCTTTTCACGGCTGTGTTTCTGCCGCTTTACAGCCACTTGACTCACTTCCAGAGAGATATCAATACATAGGTTTTAAGATTCTTACTAGTCAGATATATTCTTGTGCGGTGAATAGGGGGTGTGGAGTCCAGTTCACTGAGCAAGGAGTAGGTCTTTCTATTACATATTGGGTTTATGGAACGGTATCTGAGCTCATTTGAAACCCTTGTTTTATGCATCACCCCACCCCACCTTTCCCGTTAAGCAGCCATAGTGTGTTTTGTAAACTTGTGACTCTGTTCTGTTTTGTAATTCAGTTCAAGTGTAGCGGTTTTTACATTCCCTCTATAAGTGATAGCTTATGATAAGTGTCTTTTTCTGTGTGACTTATTTCACTTAGAATCGCCGTAGCTAAAGCCACTCATCATGCTGCTACTAGCCTTATGACATTGATTTCATGGCTGAGTGATATTCCATTGTACATAAGGACCACCACTTCTTTATCCATTTTTCTCTTTCCTGGGATATTAGAGGTGTTATGAAGTGGAGGTTCTTGTCAAAAGAGCAGCCCTAAACTTTGGGGTGCCTGTGTCTTGCTGATTTTTAGTTTTCCCAATTTATACGCCCATGAGTGGAAGTGCCCTATGCGCTCTAAGCTGTGTTTTTTCGATGTTTCAGGACACACCGTACACTTCTCCATAGTGGCTGTTGGCAATTTACATCCCGCCCATCAGCGTAGCAAGGCTCCCATTTCTCCATGGCCTGTCCTGCATTTCTGGTTTTGACAGTTTTTTCCGCATGGCCCTTTTGACCGATGGGAAGCGAGACTTCTTTGTAGCGCTGATTTGCCTTTCCAGGTTGCTTGGTTGGCCAAAAAGGGCGTATGCGTTTTTTCCTGAATATATTCAGGAAAAAACGCATACGCCCTTTTTGGCCAAGGGCATCATTGTCGACGTTTTGCCGCTTTTCATGTGCTTTAAAGGCGATTCGAATCGACCTCCTGAAATCTGTTTCCTGCAATTCTGCCTTGCTTTCAGATCCTCTTCGTTGCCTTCCCTCAATATATTTGTGGACGAGAGTTATCATTTATAACTCTGCAGGTTTGTGAATTGCAGTGCCCCTGAGCTCCATTTTTCAACTCGCTTTTTTGGGAGCTGGCGGCAAAAGCGCAGGATTGCCTCAGGCCCTATTCTGCTTCCCGGCGGCAGGCTGAGCCTGTGGTTAATTCTTCTTCCTGATGGGAAAATAGAGTGACCTGTGCCTGTCCCAACACCTAGAGCTAGTCTCTCATTGGCTCCCCCTCTTCCCGTTCATCCTCAGGACAAATTGCAAGCTGTACGGAACGGGAGGTTAAAGGTGCTGATTCTCCAAGGAGGGAGATTGCTAGTAAAGCGGCTGGAATGGCGAACCCGACCACAAGGAGATGAGAAATGAGGTGCGTTTTAGAAACCTTTCCCGATCACATGGTGTACCACCTTCTGGGTTTCTCATGCATGTTTTCGAGGTAGGAAGATGCCCTTGAACCTGGAGATTTGGGACCCATGGGATGGGTAACAGGCAGTATTACTTTAAAGGCTCTGCGTTTGCTCCCCCAACCTCACCAAACCTCTCAGCCCCGAGAGTGTCCACCCTTATGTCTCATCCAGCTGTGGGTCTAGATATGGTCAATCCAGGTTGCATCACAGCCCCTGAACGAATTTTGTAAGAATTTCTCTCTCTTTCACTGTCTTTGTTTCACGGGTTTTTAAAAGTAATTTATTTTTATAATGGGGTTTAGCTGCTTTTCACGGCTGTGTTTCTGCCGCTTTACAGCCACTTGACTCACTTCCAGAGAGATATCAATACATAGGTTTTAAGATTCTTACTAGTCAGATATATTCTTGTGCGGTGAATAGGGGGTGTGGAGTCCAGTTCACTGAGCAAGGAGTAGGTCTTTCTATTACATATTGGGTTTATGGAACGGTATCTGAGCTCATTTGAAACCCTTGTTTTATGCATCACCCCACCCCACCTTTCCCGTTAAGCAGCCATAGTGTGTTTTGTAAACTTGTGACTCTGTTCTGTTTTGTAATTCAGTTCAAGTGTAGCGGTTTTTACATTCCCTCTATAAGTGATAGCTTATGATAAGTGTCTTTTTCTGTGTGACTTATTTCACTTAGAATCGCCGTAGCTAAAGCCACTCATCATGCTGCTACTAGCCTTATGACATTGATTTCATGGCTGAGTGATATTCCATTGTACATAAGGACCACCACTTCTTTATCCATTTTTCTCTTTCCTGGGATATTTGAGGTGTCATGAAGTGGAGGTTCTTGTCAAAAGAGCAGCCCTAAACTTTGGGGTGCCTGTGTCTTGCTGATTTTTAGTTTTCCCAATTTATACGCCCATGAGTGGAAGTGCCCTATGCGCTCTAAGCTGTGTTTTTTCGATGTTTCAGGACACACCGTACCCTTCTCCAGAGTGGCTGTTGGCAATTTACATCCCGCCCATCAGCGTAGCAAGGCTCCCATTTCTCCATGGCCTGTCCTGCATTTCTGGTTTTGACAGTTTTTTCCGCATGGCCCTTTTGACCGATGGGAAGCGAGACTTCTTTGTAGCGCTGATTTGCCTTTCCAGGTTGCTTGGTTGGCCAAAAAGGGCGTATGCGTTTTTTCCTGAATATATTCAGTTAAAAACGCATACGCCCTTTTTGGCCAAGGGCATCATTGTCGACGTTTTGCCGCTTTTCATGTGCTTTAAAGGCGATTCGAATCGACCTCCTGAAATCTGTTTCCTGCAATTCTGCCTTGCTTTCAGATCCTCTTCGTTGCCTTCCCTCAATATATTTGTGGACGAGAGTTATCATTTATAACTCTGCAGGTTTGTGAATTGCAGTGCCCCTGAGCTCCATTTTTCAACTCGCTTTTTTGGGAGCTGGCCGCAAAAGCGCAGGATTGCCTCAGGCCCTATTCTGCTTCCGGGCGGCAGGCTGAGCCTGTGGTTAATTCTTCTTCCTGATGCGAAAATAGAGTGACCTGTGCCTGTCCCAACACCTAGAGCTAGTCTCTCATTGGCTCCCCCTCTTCCCGTTCATCCTCAGGACAAATTGCAAGCTGTACGGAACGGGAGGTTACAGGTGCTGATTCTCCAAGGAGGGAGATTGCTAGTAAAGCGGCTGGAATGGCGAACCCGAGCACAAGGAGATGAGAAATGAGGTGCGTTTTAGAAACCTTTCCCGATCACACGGTGTACCACCTTCTGGGTTTCTCATGCATGTTTTCGAGGTAGGAAGATGCCCTTGAACCTGGAGATTTGGGACCCATGGGATGGGTAACAGGCAGTATTACTTTAAAGGCTCTGCGTTTGCTCCCCCAACCTCACCAAACCTCTCAGCCCCGAGAGTGTCCACCCTTATGTCTCATCCAGCTGTGGGTCTAGATATGGTCAATCCAGGTTGCATCACAGCCCCTGAACGAATTTTGTAAGAATTTCTCTCTCTTTCACTGTCTGTGTTTCACGGGTTTTTAAAAGTAATTTATTTTTATAATGGGGTTTAGCTGCTTTTCACGGCTGTGTTTCTGCCGCTTTACAGCCACTTGACTCACTTCCAGAGAGATATCAATACATAGGTTTTAAGATTCTTACTAGTCAGATATATTCTTGTGCGGTGAATAGGGGGTGTGGAGTCCAGTTCACTGAGCAAGGAGTAGGTCTTTCTATTACATATTGGGTTTATGGAACGGTATCTGAGCTCATTTGAAACCCTTGTTTTATGCATCACCCCACCCCACCTTTCCCGTTAAGCAGCCATAGTGTGTTTTGTAAACTTGTGACTCTGTTCTGTTTTGTAATTCAGTTCAAGTGTAGCGGTTTTTACATTCCCTCTATAAGTGATAGCTTATGATAAGTGTCTTTTTCTGTGTGACTTATTTCACTTAGAATCGTCGTAGCTAAAGCCACTCATCATGCTGCTACTAGCCTTATGACATTGATTTCATGGCTGAGTGATATTCCATTGTACATAAGGACCACCACTTCTTTATCCATTTTTCTCTTTCCTGGGATATTAGAGGTGTTATGAAGTGGAGGTTCTTGTCAAAAGAGCAGCCCTAAACTTTGGGGTGCCTGTGTCTTGCTGATTTTTAGTTTTCCCAATTTATACGCCCATGAGTGGAAGTGCCCTATGCGCTCTAAGCTGTGTTTTTTCGATGTTTCAGGACACACCGTACACTTCTCCATAGTGGCTGTTGGCAATTTACATCCCGCCCATCAGCGTAGCAAGGCTCCCATTTCTCCATGGCCTGTCCTGCATTTCTGGTTTTGACAGTTTTTTCCGCATGGCCCTTTTGACCGATGGGAAGCGAGACTTCTTTGTAGCGCTGATTTGCCTTTCCAGGTTGCTTGGTTGGCCAAAAAGGGCGTATGCGTTTTTTCCTGAATATATTCAGGAAAAAACGCATACGCCCTTTTTGGCCAAGGGCATCATTGTCGACGTTTTGCCGCTTTTCATGTGCTTTAAAGGCGATTCGAATCGACCTCCTGAAATCTGTTTCCTGCAATTCTGCCTTGCTTTCAGATCCTCTTCGTTGCCTTCCCTCAATATATTTGTGGACGAGAGTTATCATTTATAACTCTGCAGGTTTGTGAATTGCAGTGCCCCTGAGCTCCATTTTTCAACTCGCTTTTTTGGGAGCTGGCCGCAAAAGCGCAGGATTGCCTCAGGCCCTATTCTGCTTCCCGGCGGCAGGCTGAGCCTGTGGTTAATTCTTCTTCCTGATGGGAAAATAGAGTGACCTGTGCCTGTCCCAACACCTAGAGCTAGTCTCTCATTGGCTCCCCCTCTTCCCGTTCATCCTCAGGACAAATTGCAAGCTGTACGGAACGGGAGGTTAAAGGTGCTGATTCTCCAAGGAGGGAGATTGCTAGTAAAGCGGCTGGAATGGCGAACCCGACCACAAGGAGATGAGAAATGAGGTGCGTTTTAGAAACCTTTCCCGATCACATGGTGTACCACCTTCTGGGTTTCTCATGCATGTTTTCGAGGTAGGAAGATGCCCTTGAACCTGGAGATTTGGGACCCATGGGATGGGTAACAGGCAGTATTACTTTAAAGGCTCTGCGTTTGCTCCCCCAACCTCACCAAACCTCTCAGCCCCGAGAGTGTCCACCCTTATGTCTCATCCAGCTGTGGGTCTAGATATGGTCAATCCAGGTTGCATCACAGCCCCTGAACGAATTTTGTAAGAATTTCTCTCTCTTTCACTGTCTTTGTTTCACGGGTTTTTAAAAGTAATTTATTTTTATAATGGGGTTTAGCTGCTTTTCACGGCTGTGTTTCTGCCGCTTTACAGCCACTTGACTCACTTCCAGAGAGATATCAATACATAGGTTTTAAGATTCTTACTAGTCAGATATATTCTTGTGCGGTGAATAGGGGGTGTGGAGTCCAGTTCACTGAGCAAGGAGTAGGTCTTTCTATTACATATTGGGTTTATGGAACGGTATCTGAGCTCATTTGAAACCCTTGTTTTATGCATCACCCCACCCCACCTTTCCCGTTAAGCAGCCATAGTGTGTTTTGTAAACTTGTGACTCTGTTCTGTTTTGTAATTCAGTTCAAGTGTAGCGGTTTTTACATTCCCTCTATAAGTGATAGCTTATGATAAGTGTCTTTTTCTGTGTGACTTATTTCACTTAGAATCGTCGTAGCTAAAGCCACTCATCATGCTGCTACTAGCCTTATGACATTGATTTCATGGCTGAGTGATATTCCATTGTACATAAGGACCACCACTTCTTTATCCATTTTTCTCTTTCCTGGGATATTTGAGGTGTCATGAAGTGGAGGTTCTTGTCAAAAGAGCAGCCCTAAACTTTGGGGTGCCTGTGTCTTGCTGATTTTTAGTTTTCCCAATTTATACGCCCATGAGTGGAAGTGCCCTATGCGCTCTAAGCTGTGTTTTTTCGATGTTTCAGGACACACCGTACCCTTCTCCAGAGTGGCTGTTGGCAATTTACATCCCGCCCATCAGCGTAGCAAGGCTCCCATTTCTCCATGGCCTGTCCTGCATTTCTGGTTTTGACAGTTTTTTCCGCATGGCCCTTTTGACCGATGGGAAGCGAGACTTCTTTGTAGCGCTGATTTGCCTTTCCAGGTTGCTTGGTTGGCCAAAAAGGGCGTATGCGTTTTTTCCTGAATATATTCAGGAAAAAACGCATACGCCCTTTTTGGCCAAGGGCATCATTGTCGACGTTTTGCCGCTTTTCATGTGCTTTAAAGGCGATTCGAATCGACCTCCTGAAATCTGTTTCCTGCAATTCTGCCTTGCTTTCAGATCCTCTTCGTTGCCTTCCCTCAATATATTTGTGGACGAGAGTTATCATTTATAACTCTGCAGGTTTGTGAATTGCAGTGCCCCTGAGCTCCATTTTTCAACTCGCTTTTTTGGGAGCTGGCCGCAAAAGCGCAGGATTGCCTCAGGCCCTATTCTGCTTCCGGGCGGCAGGCTGAGCCTGTGGTTAATTCTTCTTCCTGATGCGAAAATAGAGTGACCTGTGCCTGTCCCAACACCTAGAGCTAGTCTCTCATTGGCTCCCCCTCTTCCCGTTCATCCTCAGGACAAATTGCAAGCTGTACGGAACGGGAGGTTACAGGTGCTGATTCTCCAAGGAGGGAGATTGCTAGTAAAGCGGCTGGAATGGCGAACCCGAGCACAAGGAGATGAGAAATGAGGTGCGTTTTAGAAACCTTTCCCGATCACACGGTGTACCACCTTCTGGGTTTCTCATGCATGTTTTCGAGGTAGGAAGATGCCCTTGAACCTGGAGATTTGGGACCCATGGGATGGGTAACAGGCAGTATTACTTTAAAGGCTCTGCGTTTGCTCCCCCAACCTCACCAAACCTCTCAGCCCCGAGAGTGTCCACCCTTATGTCTCATCCAGCTGTGGGTCTAGATATGGTCAATCCAGGTTGCATCACAGCCCCTGAACGAATTTTGTAAGAATTTCTCTCTCTTTCACTGTCTGTGTTTCACGGGTTTTTAAAAGTAATTTATTTTTATAATGGGGTTTAGCTGCTTTTCACGGCTGTGTTTCTGCCGCTTTACACCCACTTGACTCACTTCCAGAGAGATATCAATACATAGGTTTTAAGATTCTTACTAGTCAGATATATTCTTGTGCGGTGAATAGGGGGTGTGGAGTCCAGTTCACTGAGCAAGGAGTAGGTCTTTCTATTACATATTGGGTTTATGGAACGGTATCTGAGCTCATTTGAAACCCTTGTTTTATGCATCACCCCACCCCACCTTTCCCGTTAAGCAGCCATAGTGTGTTTTGTAAACTTGTGACTCTGTTCTGTTTTGTAATTCAGTTCAAGTGTAGCGGTTTTTACATTCCCTCTATAAGTGATAGCTTATGATAAGTGTCTTTTTCTGTGTGACTTATTTCACTTAGAATCGTCGTAGCTAAAGCCACTCATCATGCTGCTACTAGCCTTATGACATTGATTTCATGGCTGAGTGATATTCCATTGTACATAAGGACCACCACTTCTTTATCCATTTTTCTCTTTCCTGGGATATTAGAGGTGTTATGAAGTGGAGGTTCTTGTCAAAAGAGCAGCCCTAAACTTTGGGGTGCCTGTGTCTTGCTGATTTTTAGTTTTCCCAATTTATACGCCCATGAGTGGAAGTGCCCTATGCGCTCTAAGCTGTGTTTTTTCGATGTTTCAGGACACACCGTACCCTTCTCCATAGTGGCTGTTGGCAATTTACATCCCGCCCATCAGCGTAGCAAGGCTCCCATTTCTCCATGGCCTGTCCTGCATTTCTGGTTTTGACAGTTTTTTCCGCATGGCCCTTTTGACCGATGGGAAGCGAGACTTCTTTGTAGCGCTGATTTGCCTTTCCAGGTTGCTTGGTTGGCCAAAAAGGGCGTATGCGTTTTTTCCTGAATATATTCAGGAAAAAACGCATACGCCCTTTTTGGCCAAGGGCATCATTGTCGACGTTTTGCCGCTTTTCATGTGCTTTAAAGGCGATTCGAATCGACCTCCTGAAATCTGTTTCCTGCAATTCTGCCTTGCTTTCAGATCCTCTTCGTTGCCTTCCCTCAATATATTTGTGGACGAGAGTTATCATTTATAACTCTGCAGGTTTGTGAATTGCAGTGCCCCTGAGCTCCATTTTTCAACTCGCTTTTTTGGGAGCTGGCCGCAAAAGCGCAGGATTGCCTCAGGCCCTATTCTGCTTCCCGGCGGCAGGCTGAGCCTGTGGTTAATTCTTCTTCCTGATGCGAAAATAGAGTGACCTGTGCCTGTCCCAACACCTAGAGCTAGTCTCTCATTGGCTCCCCCTCTTCCCGTTCATCCTCAGGACAAATTGCAAGCTGTACGGAACGGGAGGTTACAGGTGCTGATTCTCCAAGGAGGGAGATTGCTAGTAAAGCGGCTGGAATGGCGAACCCGAGCACAAGGAGATGAGAAATGAGGTGCGTTTTAGAAACCTTTCCCGATCACACGGTGTACCACCTTCTGGGTTTCTCATGCATGTTTTCGAGGTAGGAAGATGCCCTTGAACCTGGAGATTTGGGACCCATGGGATGGGTAACAGGCAGTATTACTTTAAAGGCTCTGCGTTTGCTCCCCCAACCTCACCAAACCTCTCAGCCCCGAGAGTGTCCACCCTTATGTCTCATCCAGCTGTGGGTCTAGATATGGTCAATCCAGGTTGCATCACAGCCCCTGAACGAATTTTGTAAGAATTTCTCTCTCTTTCACTGTCTGTGTTTCACGGGTTTTTAAAAGTAATTTATTTTTATAATGGGGTTTAGCTGCTTTTCACGGCTGTGTTTCTGCCGCTTTACAGCCACTTGACTCACTTCCAGAGAGATATCAATACATAGGTTTTAAGATTCTTACTAGTCAGATATATTCTTGTGCGGTGAATAGGGGGTGTGGAGTCCAGTTCACTGAGCAAGGAGTAGGTCTTTCTATTACATATTGGGTTTATGGAACGGTATCTGAGCTCATTTGAAACCCTTGTTTTATGCATCACCCCACCCCACCTTTCCCGTTAAGCAGCCATAGTGTGTTTTGTAAACTTGTGACTCTGTTCTGTTTTGTAATTCAGTTCAAGTGTAGCGGTTTTTACATTCCCTCTATAAGTGATAGCTTATGATAAGTGTCTTTTTCTGTGTGACTTATTTCACTTAGAATCGCCGTAGCTAAAGCCACTCATCATGCTGCTACTAGCCTTATGACATTGATTTCATGGCTGAGTGATATTCCATTGTACATAAGGACCACCACTTCTTTATCCATTTTTCTCTTTCCTGGGATATTAGAGGTGTTATGAAGTGGAGGTTCTTGTCAAAAGAGCAGCCCTAAACTTTGGGGTGCCTGTGTCTTGCTGATTTTTAGTTTTCCCAATTTATACGCCCATGAGTGGAAGTGCCCTATGCGCTCTAAGCTGTGTTTTTTCGATGTTTCAGGACACACCGTACACTTCTCCATAGTGGCTGTTGGCAATTTACATCCCGCCCATCAGCGTAGCAAGGCTCCCATTTCTCCATGGCCTGTCCTGCATTTCTGGTTTTGACAGTTTTTTCCGCATGGCCCTTTTGACCGATGGGAAGCGAGACTTCTTTGTAGCGCTGATTTGCCTTTCCAGGTTGCTTGGTTGGCCAAAAAGGGCGTATGCGTTTTTTCCTGAATATATTCAGGAAAAAACGCATACGCCCTTTTTGGCCAAGGGCATCATTGTCGACGTTTTGCCGCTTTTCATGTGCTTTAAAGGCGATTCGAATCGACCTCCTGAAATCTGTTTCCTGCAATTCTGCCTTGCTTTCAGATCCTCTTCGTTGCCTTCCCTCAATATATTTGTGGACGAGAGTTATCATTTATAACTCTGCAGGTTTGTGAATTGCAGTGCCCCTGAGCTCCATTTTTCAACTCGCTTTTTTGGGAGCTGGCCGCAAAAGCGCAGGATTGCCTCAGGCCCTATTCTGCTTCCCGGCGGCAGGCTGAGCCTGTGGTTAATTCTTCTTCCTGATGGGAAAATAGAGTGACCTGTGCCTGTCCCAACACCTAGAGCTAGTCTCTCATTGGCTCCCCCTCTTCCCGTTCATCCTCAGGACAAATTGCAAGCTGTACGGAACGGGAGGTTAAAGGTGCTGATTCTCCAAGGAGGGAGATTGCTAGTAAAGCGGCTGGAATGGCGAACCCGACCACAAGGAGATGAGAAATGAGGTGCGTTTTAGAAACCTTTCCCGATCACATGGTGTACCACCTTCTGGGTTTCTCATGCATGTTTTCGAGGTAGGAAGATGCCCTTGAACCTGGAGATTTGGGACCCATGGGATGGGTAACAGGCAGTATTACTTTAAAGGCTCTGCGTTTGCTCCCCCAACCTCACCAAACCTCTCAGCCCCGAGAGTGTCCACCCTTATGTCTCATCCAGCTGTGGGTCTAGATATGGTCAATCCAGGTTGCATCACAGCCCCTGAACGAATTTTGTAAGAATTTCTCTCTCTTTCACTGTCTTTGTTTCACGGGTTTTTAAAAGTAATTTATTTTTATAATGGGGTTTAGCTGCTTTTCACGGCTGTGTTTCTGCCGCTTTACAGCCACTTGACTCACTTCCAGAGAGATATCAATACATAGGTTTTAAGATTCTTACTAGTCAGATATATTCTTGTGCGGTGAATAGGGGGTGTGGAGTCCAGTTCACTGAGCAAGGAGTAGGTCTTTCTATTACATATTGGGTTTATGGAACGGTATCTGAGCTCATTTGAAACCCTTGTTTTATGCATCACCCCACCCCACCTTTCCCGTTAAGCAGCCATAGTGTGTTTTGTAAACTTGTGACTCTGTTCTGTTTTGTAATTCAGTTCAAGTGTAGCGGTTTTTACATTCCCTCTATAAGTGATAGCTTATGATAAGTGTCTTTTTCTGTGTGACTTATTTCACTTAGAATCGTCGTAGCTAAAGCCACTCATCATGCTGCTACTAGCCTTATGACATTGATTTCATGGCTGAGTGATATTCCATTGTACATAAGGACCACCACTTCTTTATCCATTTTTCTCTTTCCTGGGATATTTGAGGTGTCATGAAGTGGAGGTTCTTGTCAAAAGAGCAGCCCTAAACTTTGGGGTGCCTGTGTCTTGCTGATTTTTAGTTTTCCCAATTTATACGCCCATGAGTGGAAGTGCCCTATGCGCTCTAAGCTGTGTTTTTTCGATGTTTCAGGACACACCGTACCCTTCTCCAGAGTGGCTGTTGGCAATTTACATCCCGCCCATCAGCGTAGCAAGGCTCCCATTTCTCCATGGCCTGTCCTGCATTTCTGGTTTTGACAGTTTTTTCCGCATGGCCCTTTTGACCGATGGGAAGCGAGACTTCTTTGTAGCGCTGATTTGCCTTTCCAGGTTGCTTGGTTGGCCAAAAAGGGCGTATGCGTTTTTTCCTGAATATATTCAGGAAAAAACGCATACGCCCTTTTTGGCCAAGGGCATCATTGTCGACGTTTTGCCGCTTTTCATGTGCTTTAAAGGCGATTCGAATCGACCTCCTGAAATCTGTTTCCTGCAATTCTGCCTTGCTTTCAGATCCTCTTCGTTGCCTTCCCTCAATATATTTGTGGACGAGAGTTATCATTTATAACTCTGCAGGTTTGTGAATTGCAGTGCCCCTGAGCTCCATTTTTCAACTCGCTTTTTTGGGAGCTGGCCGCAAAAGCGCAGGATTGCCTCAGGCCCTATTCTGCTTCCGGGCGGCAGGCTGAGCCTGTGGTTAATTCTTCTTCCTGATGCGAAAATAGAGTGACCTGTGCCTGTCCCAACACCTAGAGCTAGTCTCTCATTGGCTCCCCCTCTTCCCGTTCATCCTCAGGACAAATTGCAAGCTGTACGGAACGGGAGGTTACAGGTGCTGATTCTCCAAGGAGGGAGATTGCTAGTAAAGCGGCTGGAATGGCGAACCCGAGCACAAGGAGATGAGAAATGAGGTGCGTTTTAGAAACCTTTCCCGATCACACGGTGTACCACCTTCTGGGTTTCTCATGCATGTTTTCGAGGTAGGAAGATGCCCTTGAACCTGGAGATTTGGGACCCATGGGATGGGTAACAGGCAGTATTACTTTAAAGGCTCTGCGTTTGCTCCCCCAACCTCACCAAACCTCTCAGCCCCGAGAGTGTCCACCCTTATGTCTCATCCAGCTGTGGGTCTAGATATGGTCAATCCAGGTTGCATCACAGCCCCTGAACGAATTTTGTAAGAATTTCTCTCTCTTTCACTGTCTGTGTTTCACGGGTTTTTAAAAGTAATTTATTTTTATAATGGGGTTTAGCTGCTTTTCACGGCTGTGTTTCTGCCGCTTTACAGCCACTTGACTCACTTCCAGAGAGATATCAATACATAGGTTTTAAGATTCTTACTAGTCAGATATATTCTTGTGCGGTGAATAGGGGGTGTGGAGTCCAGTTCACTGAGCAAGGAGTAGGTCTTTCTATTACATATTGGGTTTATGGAACGGTATCTGAGCTCATTTGAAACCCTTGTTTTATGCATCACCCCACCCCACCTTTCCCGTTAAGCAGCCATAGTGTGTTTTGTAAACTTGTGACTCTGTTCTGTTTTGTAATTCAGTTCAAGTGTAGCGGTTTTTACATTCCCTCTATAAGTGATAGCTTATGATAAGTGTCTTTTTCTGTGTGACTTATTTCACTTAGAATCGCCGTAGCTAAAGCCACTCATCATGCTGCTACTAGCCTTATGACATTGATTTCATGGCTGAGTGATATTCCATTGTACATAAGGACCACCACTTCTTTATCCATTTTTCTCTTTCCTGGGATATTAGAGGTGTTATGAAGTGGAGGTTCTTGTCAAAAGAGCAGCCCTAAACTTTGGGGTGCCTGTGTCTTGCTGATTTTTAGTTTTCCCAATTTATACGCCCATGAGTGGAAGTGCCCTATGCGCTCTAAGCTGTGTTTTTTCGATGTTTCAGGACACACCGTACACTTCTCCATAGTGGCTGTTGGCAATTTACATCCCGCCCATCAGCGTAGCAAGGCTCCCATTTCTCCATGGCCTGTCCTGCATTTCTGGTTTTGACAGTTTTTTCCGCATGGCCCTTTTGACCGATGGGAAGCGAGACTTCTTTGTAGCGCTGATTTGCCTTTCCAGGTTGCTTGGTTGGCCAAAAAGGGCGTATGCGTTTTTTCCTGAATATATTCAGGAAAAAACGCATACGCCCTTTTTGGCCAAGGGCATCATTGTCGACGTTTTGCCGCTTTTCATGTGCTTTAAAGGCGATTCGAATCGACCTCCTGAAATCTGTTTCCTGCAATTCTGCCTTGCTTTCAGATCCTCTTCGTTGCCTTCCCTCAATATATTTGTGGACGAGAGTTATCATTTATAACTCTGCAGGTTTGTGAATTGCAGTGCCCCTGAGCTCCATTTTTCAACTCGCTTTTTTGGGAGCTGCCCGCAAAAGCGCAGGATTGCCTCAGGCCCTATTCTGCTTCCCGGCGGCAGGCTGAGCCTGTGGTTAATTCTTCTTCCTGATGGGAAAATAGAGTGACCTGTGCCTGTCCCAACACCTAGAGCTAGTCTCTCATTGGCTCCCCCTCTTCCCGTTCATCCTCAGGACAAATTGCAAGCTGTACGGAACGGGAGGTTAAAGGTGCTGATTCTCCAAGGAGGGAGATTGCTAGTAAAGTGGCTGGAATGGCGAACCCGACCACAAGGAGATGAGAAATGAGGTGCGTTTTAGAAACCTTTCCCGATCACATGGTGTACCACCTTCTGGGTTTCTCATGCATGTTTTCGAGGTAGGAAGATGCCCTTGAACCTGGAGATTTGGGACCCATGGGATGGGTAACAGGCAGTATTACTTTAAAGGCTCTGCGTTTGCTCCCCCAACCTCACCAAACCTCTCAGCCCCGAGAGTGTCCACCCTTATGTCTCATCCAGCTGTGGGTCTAGATATGGTCAATCCAGGTTGCATCACAGCCCCTGAACGAATTTTGTAAGAATTTCTCTCTCTTTCACTGTCTTTGTTTCACGGGTTTTTAAAAGTAATTTATTTTTATAATGGGGTTTAGCTGCTTTTCACGGCTGTGTTTCTGCCGCTTTACAGCCACTTGACTCACTTCCAGAGAGATATCAATACATAGGTTTTAAGATTCTTACTAGTCAGATATATTCTTGTGCGGTGAATAGGGGGTGTGGAGTCCAGTTCACTGAGCAAGGAGTAGGTCTTTCTATTACATATTGGGTTTATGGAACGGTATCTGAGCTCATTTGAAACCCTTGTTTTATGCATCACCCCACCCCACCTTTCCCGTTAAGCAGCCATAGTGTGTTTTGTAAACTTGTGACTCTGTTCTGTTTTGTAATTCAGTTCAAGTGTAGCGGTTTTTACATTCCCTCTATAAGTGATAGCTTATGATAAGTGTCTTTTTCTGTGTGACTTATTTCACTTAGAATCGTCGTAGCTAAAGCCACTCATCATGCTGCTACTAGCCTTATGACATTGATTTCATGGCTGAGTGATATTCCATTGTACATAAGGACCACCACTTCTTTATCCATTTTTCTCTTTCCTGGGATATTTGAGGTGTCATGAAGTGGAGGTTCTTGTGAAAAGAGCAGCCCTAAACTTTGGGGTGCCTGTGTCTTGCTGATTTTTAGTTTTCCCAATTTATACGCCCATGAGTGGAAGTGCCCTATGCGCTCTAAGCTGTGTTTTTTCGATGTTTCAGGACACACCGTACCCTTCTCCAGAGTGGCTGTTGGCAATTTACATCCCGCCCATCAGCGTAGCAAGGCTCCCATTTCTCCATGGCCTGTCCTGCATTTCTGGTTTTGACAGTTTTTTCCGCATGGCCCTTTTGACCGATGGGAAGCGAGACTTCTTTGTAGCGCTGATTTGCCTTTCCAGGTTGCTTGGTTGGCCAAAAAGGGCGTATGCGTTTTTTCCTGAATATATTCAGGAAAAAACGCATACGCCCTTTTTGGCCAAGGGCATCATTGTCGACGTTTTGCCGCTTTTCATGTGCTTTAAAGGCGATTCGAATCGACCTCCTGAAATCTGTTTCCTGCAATTCTGCCTTGCTTTCAGATCCTCTTCGTTGCCTTCCCTCAATATATTTGTGGACGAGAGTTATCATTTATAACTCTGCAGGTTTGTGAATTGCAGTGCCCCTGAGCTCCATTTTTCAACTCGCTTTTTTGGGAGCTGGCCGCAAAAGCGCAGGATTGCCTCAGGCCCTATTCTGCTTCCGGGCGGCAGGCTGAGCCTGTGGTTAATTCTTCTTCCTGATGCGAAAATAGAGTGACCTGTGCCTGTCCCAACACCTAGAGCTAGTCTCTCATTGGCTCCCCCTCTTCCCGTTCATCCTCAGGACAAATTGCAAGCTGTACGGAACGGGAGGTTACAGGTGCTGATTCTCCAAGGAGGGAGATTGCTAGTAAAGCGGCTGGAATGGCGAACCCGAGCACAAGGAGATGAGAAATGAGGTGCGTTTTAGAAACCTTTCCCGATCACACGGTGTACCACCTTCTGGGTTTCTCATGCATGTTTTCGAGGTAGGAAGATGCCCTTGAACCTGGAGATTTGGGACCCATGGGATGGGTAACAGGCAGTATTACTTTAAAGGCTCTGCGTTTGCTCCCCCAACCTCACCAAACCTCTCAGCCCCGAGAGTGTCCACCCTTATGTCTCATCCAGCTGTGGGTCTAGATATGGTCAATCCAGGTTGCATCACAGCCCCTGAACGAATTTTGTAAGAATTTCTCTCTCTTTCACTGTCTGTGTTTCACGGGTTTTTAAAAGTAATTTATTTTTATAATGGGGTTTAGCTGCTTTTCACGGCTGTGTTTCTGCCGCTTTACAGCCACTTGACTCACTTCCAGAGAGATATCAATACATAGGTTTTAAGATTCTTACTAGTCAGATATATTCTTGTGCGGTGAATAGGGGGTGTGGAGTCCAGTTCACTGAGCAAGGAGTAGGTCTTTCTATTACATATTGGGTTTATGGAACGGTATCTGAGCTCATTTGAAACCCTTGTTTTATGCATCACCCCACCCCACCTTTCCCGTTAAGCAGCCATAGTGTGTTTTGTAAACTTGTGACTCTGTTCTGTTTTGTAATTCAGTTCAAGTGTAGCGGTTTTTACATTCCCTCTATAAGTGATAGCTTATGATAAGTGTCTTTTTCTGTGTGACTTATTTCACTTAGAATCGCCGTAGCTAAAGCCACTCATCATGCTGCTACTAGCCTTATGACATTGATTTCATGGCTGAGTGATATTCCATTGTACATAAGGACCACCACTTCTTTATCCATTTTTCTCTTTCCTGGGATATTAGAGGTGTTATGAAGTGGAGGTTCTTGTCAAAAGAGCAGCCCTAAACTTTGGGGTGCCTGTGTCTTGCTGATTTTTAGTTTTCCCAATTTATACGCCCATGAGTGGAAGTGCCCTATGCGCTCTAAGCTGTGTTTTTTCGATGTTTCAGGACACACCGTACACTTCTCCATAGTGGCTGTTGGCAATTTACATCCCGCCCATCAGCGTAGCAAGGCTCCCATTTCTCCATGGCCTGTCCTGCATTTCTGGTTTTGACAGTTTTTTCCGCATGGCCCTTTTGACCGATGGGAAGCGAGACTTCTTTGTAGCGCTGATTTGCCTTTCCAGGTTGCTTGGTTGGCCAAAAAGGGCGTATGCGTTTTTTCCTGAATATATTCAGGAAAAAACGCATACGCCCTTTTTGGCCAAGGGCATCATTGTCGACGTTTTGCCGCTTTTCATGTGCTTTAAAGGCGATTCGAATCGACCTCCTGAAATCTGTTTCCTGCAATTCTGCCTTGCTTTCAGATCCTCTTCGTTGCCTTCCCTCAATATATTTGTGGACGAGAGTTATCATTTATAACTCTGCAGGTTTGTGAATTGCAGTGCCCCTGAGCTCCATTTTTCAACTCGCTTTTTTGGGAGCTGGCCGCAAAAGCGCAGGATTGCCTCAGGCCCTATTCTGCTTCCCGGCGGCAGGCTGAGCCTGTGGTTAATTCTTCTTCCTGATGGGAAAATAGAGTGACCTGTGCCTGTCCCAACACCTAGAGCTAGTCTCTCATTGGCTCCCCCTCTTCCCGTTCATCCTCAGGACAAATTGCAAGCTGTACGGAACGGGAGGTTAAAGGTGCTGATTCTCCAAGGAGGGAGATTGCTAGTAAAGCGGCTGGAATGGCGAACCCGACCACAAGGAGATGAGAAATGAGGTGCGTTTTAGAAACCTTTCCCGATCACATGGTGTACCACCTTCTGGGTTTCTCATGCATGTTTTCGAGGTAGGAAGATGCCCTTGAACCTGGAGATTTGGGACCCATGGGATGGGTAACAGGCAGTATTACTTTAAAGGCTCTGCGTTTGCTCCCCCAACCTCACCAAACCTCTCAGCCCCGAGAGTGTCCACCCTTATGTCTCATCCAGCTGTGGGTCTAGATATGGTCAATCCAGGTTGCATCACAGCCCCTGAACGAATTTTGTAAGAATTTCTCTCTCTTTCACTGTCTTTGTTTCACGGGTTTTTAAAAGTAATTTATTTTTATAATGGGGTTTAGCTGCTTTTCACGGCTGTGTTTCTGCCGCTTTACAGCCACTTGACTCACTTCCAGAGAGATATCAATACATAGGTTTTAAGATTCTTACTAGTCAGATATATTCTTGTGCGGTGAATAGGGGGTGTGGAGTCCAGTTCACTGAGCAAGGAGTAGGTCTTTCTATTACATATTGGGTTTATGGAACGGTATCTGAGCTCATTTGAAACCCTTGTTTTATGCATCACCCCACCCCACCTTTCCCGTTAAGCAGCCATAGTGTGTTTTGTAAACTTGTGACTCTGTTCTGTTTTGTAATTCAGTTCAAGTGTAGCGGTTTTTACATTCCCTCTATAAGTGATAGCTTATGATAAGTGTCTTTTTCTGTGTGACTTATTTCACTTAGAATCGCCGTAGCTAAAGCCACTCATCATGCTGCTACTAGCCTTATGACATTGATTTCATGGCTGAGTGATATTCCATTGTACATAAGGACCACCACTTCTTTATCCATTTTTCTCTTTCCTGGGATATTTGAGGTGTCATGAAGTGGAGGTTCTTGTCAAAAGAGCAGCCCTAAACTTTGGGGTGCCTGTGTCTTGCTGATTTTTAGTTTTCCCAATTTATACGCCCATGAGTGGAAGTGCCCTATGCGCTCTAAGCTGTGTTTTTTCGATGTTTCAGGACACACCGTACCCTTCTCCAGAGTGGCTGTTGGCAATTTACATCCCGCCCATCAGCGTAGCAAGGCTCCCATTTCTCCATGGCCTGTCCTGCATTTCTGGTTTTGACAGTTTTTTCCGCATGGCCCTTTTGACCGATGGGAAGCGAGACTTCTTTGTAGCGCTGATTTGCCTTTCCAGGTTGCTTGGTTGGCCAAAAAGGGCGTATGCGTTTTTTCCTGAATATATTCAGGAAAAAACGCATACGCCCTTTTTGGCCAAGGGCATCATTGTCGACGTTTTGCCGCTTTTCATGTGCTTTAAAGGCGATTCGAATCGACCTCCTGAAATCTGTTTCCTGCAATTCTGCCTTGCTTTCAGATCCTCTTCGTTGCCTTCCCTCAATATATTTGTGGACGAGAGTTATCATTTATAACTCTGCAGGTTTGTGAATTGCAGTGCCCCTGAGCTCCATTTTTCAACTCGCTTTTTTGGGAGCTGGCCGCAAAAGCGCAGGATTGCCTCAGGCCCTATTCTGCTTCCGGGCGGCAGGCTGAGCCTGTGGTTAATTCTTCTTCCTGATGCGAAAATAGAGTGACCTGTGCCTGTCCCAACACCTAGAGCTAGTCTCTCATTGGCTCCCCCTCTTCCCGTTCATCCTCAGGACAAATTGCAAGCTGTACGGAACGGGAGGTTACAGGTGCTGATTCTCCAAGGAGGGAGATTGCTAGTAAAGCGGCTGGAATGGCGAACCCGAGCACAAGGAGATGAGAAATGAGGTGCGTTTTAGAAACCTTTCCCGATCACACGGTGTACCACCTTCTGGGTTTCTCATGCATGTTTTCGAGGTAGGAAGATGCCCTTGAACCTGGAGATTTGGGACCCATGGGATGGGTAACAGGCAGTATTACTTTAAAGGCTCTGCGTTTGCTCCCCCAACCTCACCAAACCTCTCAGCCCCGAGAGTGTCCACCCTTATGTCTCATCCAGCTGTGGGTCTAGATATGGTCAATCCAGGTTGCATCACAGCCCCTGAACGAATTTTGTAAGAATTTCTCTCTCTTTCACTGTCTGTGTTTCACGGGTTTTTAAAAGTAATTTATTTTTATAATGGGGTTTAGCTGCTTTTCACGGCTGTGTTTCTGCCGCTTTACAGCCACTTGACTCACTTCCAGAGAGATATCAATACATAGGTTTTAAGATTCTTACTAGTCAGATATATTCTTGTGCGGTGAATAGGGGGTGTGGAGTCCAGTTCACTGAGCAAGGAGTAGGTCTTTCTATTACATATTGGGTTTATGGAACGGTATCTGAGCTCATTTGAAACCCTTGTTTTATGCATCACCCCACCCCACCTTTCCCGTTAAGCAGCCATAGTGTGTTTTGTAAACTTGTGACTCTGTTCTGTTTTGTAATTCAGTTCAAGTGTAGCGGTTTTTACATTCCCTCTATAAGTGATAGCTTATGATAAGTGTCTTTTTCTGTGTGACTTATTTCACTTAGAATCGTCGTAGCTAAAGCCACTCATCATGCTGCTACTAGCCTTATGACATTGATTTCATGGCTGAGTGATATTCCATTGTACATAAGGACCACCACTTCTTTATCCATTTTTCTCTTTCCTGGGATATTAGAGGTGTTATGAAGTGGAGGTTCTTGTCAAAAGAGCAGCCCTAAACTTTGGGGTGCCTGTGTCTTGCTGATTTTTAGTTTTCCCAATTTATACGCCCATGAGTGGAAGTGCCCTATGCGCTCTAAGCTGTGTTTTTTCGATGTTTCAGGACACACCGTACACTTCTCCATAGTGGCTGTTGGCAATTTACATCCCGCCCATCAGCGTAGCAAGGCTCCCATTTCTCCATGGCCTGTCCTGCATTTCTGGTTTTGACAGTTTTTTCCGCATGGCCCTTTTGACCGATGGGAAGCGAGACTTCTTTGTAGCGCTGATTTGCCTTTCCAGGTTGCTTGGTTGGCCAAAAAGGGCGTATGCGTTTTTTCCTGAATATATTCAGGAAAAAACGCATACGCCCTTTTTGGCCAAGGGCATCATTGTCGACGTTTTGCCGCTTTTCATGTGCTTTAAAGGCGATTCGAATCGACCTCCTGAAATCTGTTTCCTGCAATTCTGCCTTGCTTTCAGATCCTCTTCGTTGCCTTCCCTCAATATATTTGTGGACGAGAGTTATCATTTATAACTCTGCAGGTTTGTGAATTGCAGTGCCCCTGAGCTCCATTTTTCAACTCGCTTTTTTGGGAGCTGGCCGCAAAAGCGCAGGATTGCCTCAGGCCCTATTCTGCTTCCCGGCGGCAGGCTGAGCCTGTGGTTAATTCTTCTTCCTGATGGGAAAATAGAGTGACCTGTGCCTGTCCCAACACCTAGAGCTAGTCTCTCATTGGCTCCCCCTCTTCCCGTTCATCCTCAGGACAAATTGCAAGCTGTACGGAACGGGAGGTTAAAGGTGCTGATTCTCCAAGGAGGGAGATTGCTAGTAAAGCGGCTGGAATGGCGAACCCGACCACAAGGAGATGAGAAATGAGGTGCGTTTTAGAAACCTTTCCCGATCACATGGTGTACCACCTTCTGGGTTTCTCATGCATGTTTTCGAGGTAGGAAGATGCCCTTGAACCTGGAGATTTGGGACCCATGGGATGGGTAACAGGCAGTATTACTTTAAAGGCTCTGCGTTTGCTCCCCCAACCTCACCAAACCTCTCAGCCCCGAGAGTGTCCACCCTTATGTCTCATCCAGCTGTGGGTCTAGATATGGTCAATCCAGGTTGCATCACAGCCCCTGAACGAATTTTGTAAGAATTTCTCTCTCTTTCACTGTCTTTGTTTCACGGGTTTTTAAAAGTAATTTATTTTTATAATGGGGTTTAGCTGCTTTTCACGGCTGTGTTTCTGCCGCTTTACAGCCACTTGACTCACTTCCAGAGAGATATCAATACATAGGTTTTAAGATTCTTACTAGTCAGATATATTCTTGTGCGGTGAATAGGGGGTGTGGAGTCCAGTTCACTGAGCAAGGAGTAGGTCTTTCTATTACATATTGGGTTTATGGAACGGTATCTGAGCTCATTTGAAACCCTTGTTTTATGCATCACCCCACCCCACCTTTCCCGTTAAGCAGCCATAGTGTGTTTTGTAAACTTGTGACTCTGTTCTGTTTTGTAATTCAGTTCAAGTGTAGCGGTTTTTACATTCCCTCTATAAGTGATAGCTTATGATAAGTGTCTTTTTCTGTGTGACTTATTTCACTTAGAATCGTCGTAGCTAAAGCCACTCATCATGCTGCTACTAGCCTTATGACATTGATTTCATGGCTGAGTGATATTCCATTGTACATAAGGACCACCACTTCTTTATCCATTTTTCTCTTTCCTGGGATATTTGAGGTGTCATGAAGTGGAGGTTCTTGTCAAAAGAGCAGCCCTAAACTTTGGGGTGCCTGTGTCTTGCTGATTTTTAGTTTTCCCAATTTATACGCCCATGAGTGGAAGTGCCCTATGCGCTCTAAGCTGTGTTTTTTCGATGTTTCAGGACACACCGTACCCTTCTCCAGAGTGGCTGTTGGCAATTTACATCCCGCCCATCAGCGTAGCAAGGCTCCCATTTCTCCATGGCCTGTCCTGCATTTCTGGTTTTGACAGTTTTTTCCGCATGGCCCTTTTGACCGATGGGAAGCGAGACTTCTTTGTAGCGCTGATTTGCCTTTCCAGGTTGCTTGGTTGGCCAAAAAGGGCGTATGCGTTTTTTCCTGAATATATTCAGGAAAAAACGCATACGCCCTTTTTGGCCAAGGGCATCATTGTCGACGTTTTGCCGCTTTTCATGTGCTTTAAAGGCGATTCGAATCGACCTCCTGAAATCTGTTTCCTGCAATTCTGCCTTGCTTTCAGATCCTCTTCGTTGCCTTCCCTCAATATATTTGTGGACGAGAGTTATCATTTATAACTCTGCAGGTTTGTGAATTGCAGTGCCCCTGAGCTCCATTTTTCAACTCGCTTTTTTGGGAGCTGGCCGCAAAAGCGCAGGATTGCCTCAGGCCCTATTCTGCTTCCGGGCGGCAGGCTGAGCCTGTGGTTAATTCTTCTTCCTGATGCGAAAATAGAGTGACCTGTGCCTGTCCCAACACCTAGAGCTAGTCTCTCATTGGCTCCCCCTCTTCCCGTTCATCCTCAGGACAAATTGCAAGCTGTACGGAACGGGAGGTTACAGGTGCTGATTCTCCAAGGAGGGAGATTGCTAGTAAAGCGGCTGGAATGGCGAACCCGAGCACAAGGAGATGAGAAATGAGGTGCGTTTTAGAAACCTTTCCCGATCACACGGTGTACCACCTTCTGGGTTTCTCATGCATGTTTTCGAGGTAGGAAGATGCCCTTGAACCTGGAGATTTGGGACCCATGGGATGGGTAACAGGCAGTATTACTTTAAAGGCTCTGCGTTTGCTCCCCCAACCTCACCAAACCTCTCAGCCCCGAGAGTGTCCACCCTTATGTCTCATCCAGCTGTGGGTCTAGATATGGTCAATCCAGGTTGCATCACAGCCCCTGAACGAATTTTGTAAGAATTTCTCTCTCTTTCACTGTCTGTGTTTCACGGGTTTTTAAAAGTAATTTATTTTTATAATGGGGTTTAGCTGCTTTTCACGGCTGTGTTTCTGCCGCTTTACACCCACTTGACTCACTTCCAGAGAGATATCAATACATAGGTTTTAAGATTCTTACTAGTCAGATATATTCTTGTGCGGTGAATAGGGGGTGTGGAGTCCAGTTCACTGAGCAAGGAGTAGGTCTTTCTATTACATATTGGGTTTATGGAACGGTATCTGAGCTCATTTGAAACCCTTGTTTTATGCATCACCCCACCCCACCTTTCCCGTTAAGCAGCCATAGTGTGTTTTGTAAACTTGTGACTCTGTTCTGTTTTGTAATTCAGTTCAAGTGTAGCGGTTTTTACATTCCCTCTATAAGTGATAGCTTATGATAAGTGTCTTTTTCTGTGTGACTTATTTCACTTAGAATCGTCGTAGCTAAAGCCACTCATCATGCTGCTACTAGCCTTATGACATTGATTTCATGGCTGAGTGATATTCCATTGTACATAAGGACCACCACTTCTTTATCCATTTTTCTCTTTCCTGGGATATTAGAGGTGTTATGAAGTGGAGGTTCTTGTCAAAAGAGCAGCCCTAAACTTTGGGGTGCCTGTGTCTTGCTGATTTTTAGTTTTCCCAATTTATACGCCCATGAGTGGAAGTGCCCTATGCGCTCTAAGCTGTGTTTTTTCGATGTTTCAGGACACACCGTACACTTCTCCATAGTGGCTGTTGGCAATTTACATCCCGCCCATCAGCGTAGCAAGGCTCCCATTTCTCCATGGCCTGTCCTGCATTTCTGGTTTTGACAGTTTTTTCCGCATGGCCCTTTTGACCGATGGGAAGCGAGACTTCTTTGTAGCGCTGATTTGCCTTTCCAGGTTGCTTGGTTGGCCAAAAAGGGCGTATGCGTTTTTTCCTGAATATATTCAGGAAAAAACGCATACGCCCTTTTTGGCCAAGGGCATCATTGTCGACGTTTTGCCGCTTTTCATGTGCTTTAAAGGCGATTCGAATCGACCTCCTGAAATCTGTTTCCTGCAATTCTGCCTTGCTTTCAGATCCTCTTCGTTGCCTTCCCTCAATATATTTGTGGACGAGAGTTATCATTTATAACTCTGCAGGTTTGTGAATTGCAGTGCCCCTGAGCTCCATTTTTCAACTCGCTTTTTTGGGAGCTGGCCGCAAAAGCGCAGGATTGCCTCAGGCCCTATTCTGCTTCCCGGCGGCAGGCTGAGCCTGTGGTTAATTCTTCTTCCTGATGGGAAAATAGAGTGACCTGTGCCTGTCCCAACACCTAGAGCTAGTCTCTCATTGGCTCCCCCTCTTCCCGTTCATCCTCAGGACAAATTGCAAGCTGTACGGAACGGGAGGTTAAAGGTGCTGATTCTCCAAGGAGGGAGATTGCTAGTAAAGCGGCTGGAATGGCGAACCCGACCACAAGGAGATGAGAAATGAGGTGCGTTTTAGAAACCTTTCCCGATCACATGGTGTACCACCTTCTGGGTTTCTCATGCATGTTTTCGAGGTAGGAAGATGCCCTTGAACCTGGAGATTTGGGACCCATGGGATGGGTAACAGGCAGTATTACTTTAAAGGCTCTGCGTTTGCTCCCCCAACCTCACCAAACCTCTCAGCCCCGAGAGTGTCCACCCTTATGTCTCATCCAGCTGTGGGTCTAGATATGGTCAATCCAGGTTGCATCACAGCCCCTGAACGAATTTTGTAAGAATTTCTCTCTCTTTCACTGTCTTTGTTTCACGGGTTTTTAAAAGTAATTTATTTTTATAATGGGGTTTAGCTGCTTTTCACGGCTGTGTTTCTGCCGCTTTACAGCCACTTGACTCACTTCCAGAGAGATATCAATACATAGGTTTTAAGATTCTTACTAGTCAGATATATTCTTGTGCGGTGAATAGGGGGTGTGGAGTCCAGTTCACTGAGCAAGGAGTAGGTCTTTCTATTACATATTGGGTTTATGGAACGGTATCTGAGCTCATTTGAAACCCTTGTTTTATGCATCACCCCACCCCACCTTTCCCGTTAAGCAGCCATAGTGTGTTTTGTAAACTTGTGACTCTGTTCTGTTTTGTAATTCAGTTCAAGTGTAGCGGTTTTTACATTCCCTCTATAAGTGATAGCTTATGATAAGTGTCTTTTTCTGTGTGACTTATTTCACTTAGAATCGTCGTAGCTAAAGCCACTCATCATGCTGCTACTAGCCTTATGACATTGATTTCATGGCTGAGTGATATTCCATTGTACATAAGGACCACCACTTCTTTATCCATTTTTCTCTTTCCTGGGATATTTGAGGTGTCATGAAGTGGAGGTTCTTGTCAACAGAGCAGCCCTAAACTTTGGGGTGCCTGTGTCTTGCTGATTTTTAGTTTTCCCAATTTATACGCCCATGAGTGGAAGTGCCCTATGCGCTCTAAGCTGTGTTTTTTCGATGTTTCAGGACACACCGTACCCTTCTCCAGAGTGGCTGTTGGCAATTTACATCCCGCCCATCAGCGTAGCAAGGCTCCCATTTCTCCATGGCCTGTCCTGCATTTCTGGTTTTGACAGTTTTTTCCGCATGGCCCTTTTGACCGATGGGAAGCGAGACTTCTTTGTAGCGCTGATTTGCCTTTCCAGGTTGCTTGGTTGGCCAAAAAGGGCGTATGCGTTTTTTCCTGAATATATTCAGGAAAAAACGCATACGCCCTTTTTGGCCAAGGGCATCATTGTCGACGTTTTGCCGCTTTTCATGTGCTTTAAAGGCGATTCGAATCGACCTCCTGAAATCTGTTTCCTGCAATTCTGCCTTGCTTTCAGATCCTCTTCGTTGCCTTCCCTCAATATATTTGTGGACGAGAGTTATCATTTATAACTCTGCAGGTTTGTGAATTGCAGTGCCCCTGAGCTCCATTTTTCAACTCGCTTTTTTGGGAGCTGGCCGCAAAAGCGCAGGATTGCCTCAGGCCCTATTCTGCTTCCGGGCGGCAGGCTGAGCCTGTGGTTAATTCTTCTTCCTGATGCGAAAATAGAGTGACCTGTGCCTGTCCCAACACCTAGAGCTAGTCTCTCATTGGCTCCCCCTCTTCCCGTTCATCCTCAGGACAAATTGCAAGCTGTACGGAACGGGAGGTTACAGGTGCTGATTCTCCAAGGAGGGAGATTGCTAGTAAAGCGGCTGGAATGGCGAACCCGAGCACAAGGAGATGAGAAATGAGGTGCGTTTTAGAAACCTTTCCCGATCACACGGTGTACCACCTTCTGGGTTTCTCATGCATGTTTTCGAGGTAGGAAGATGCCCTTGAACCTGGAGATTTGGGACCCATGGGATGGGTAACAGGCAGTATTACTTTAAAGGCTCTGCGTTTGCTCCCCCAACCTCACCAAACCTCTCAGCCCCGAGAGTGTCCACCCTTATGTCTCATCCAGCTGTGGGTCTAGATATGGTCAATCCAGGTTGCATCACAGCCCCTGAACGAATTTTGTAAGAATTTCTCTCTCTTTCACTGTCTGTGTTTCACGGGTTTTTAAAAGTAATTTATTTTTATAATGGGGTTTAGCTGCTTTTCACGGCTGTGTTTCTGCCGCTTTACACCCACTTGACTCACTTCCAGAGAGATATCAATACATAGGTTTTAAGATTCTTACTAGTCAGATATATTCTTGTGCGGTGAATAGGGGGTGTGGAGTCCAGTTCACTGAGCAAGGAGTAGGTCTTTCTATTACATATTGGGTTTATGGAACGGTATCTGAGCTCATTTGAAACCCTTGTTTTATGCATCACCCCACCCCACCTTTCCCGTTAAGCAGCCATAGTGTGTTTTGTAAACTTGTGACTCTGTTCTGTTTTGTAATTCAGTTCAAGTGTAGCGGTTTTTACATTCCCTCTATAAGTGATAGCTTATGATAAGTGTCTTTTTCTGTGTGACTTATTTCACTTAGAATCGTCGTAGCTAAAGCCACTCATCATGCTGCTACTAGCCTTATGACATTGATTTCATGGCTGAGTGATATTCCATTGTACATAAGGACCACCACTTCTTTATCCATTTTTCTCTTTCCTGGGATATTTGAGGTGTCATGAAGTGGAGGTTCTTGTCAACAGAGCAGCCCTAAACTTTGGGG